>NC_069500.1:726859470-726940003 GCF_027579735.1 Bombina bombina | reverse complement strand
TTTGGCTTAAAACTGCAAATATATGTGTTTTTTACTGTTATACTAACTTTATGACTATATACATCTAAATATATGTTTTACCTAAATATCTTATTACATAAAAGGTTTGTGTGCAGAATTTATGGCCTTTTTTTGACAGAAATTCAGTTCATTCTCAGATAACCACCTTTATACCCTGCGGAGTTCCTGTAGTCGGCGCTTATCTCTTCAGCAATTCATTCCACACAGGAACATGCTTGAATCTAGCATCTTTTTTTTATATTTTTTTATGATTACTTAAGCTCAGTGTCTGCAACTGAAGGTTGTGCTCACCCACTGATGAATAAGGTGGCTTGTGCTATAAAAACTGTGATCTCATGTGCCTCACTTAGGGATTTCATTATGACTGGATACTGAAGTTGAAGCTAGGTAATATCTGGATTGCTCCCCTCTGAAGACAAAAAAACAGAAATGAAGTCTATCCCCAATAACAAATTACCCTCAACATGACTCTGATTGATATCTCTCACTCATTATCTAATGCTAAACGTCACTTGGCTGCTTAACAGACCTGTTAATTGCATATCTCCCCTACCTCCGATACTACTTGTCTGTATCTTTTTAAAGAAAATAAAAAATAGGTCATTCTGTTCAAACAGGAAATGAAAAGTAGAAGTAACCTGAGGTATAAGCAAAAAACTTCCACATCACACACTTCTATATATATTTCAAAATGACACAGATTAGGGTCTCTATACTTCCTTCACAGAATTACTACTCTGTATCACATTCTCTGAATAACACATCTCAAGGACATTTTTCATTTCTTAACAAACTATGTATAATCTGAAACTCTTGTGTATACAAAAGCAGATGAGTGGTCATCCACTCCACTCCACACACACACACATAGACATACACACACACACATACACACACACACACATACACACACACACACATACACACACACACATACACACACATACACACACACACATACACACACACACATACACACACACACACACACACACAGGATTAAAAATTATCATTCTGCCGGATTAAAGCAAGTTTTTATTGTTTTATCTGATTAAAACAAGTTTTTATCATTCTGTCGAATTAAAAATTGTTGTTCTGTTGGATTAAAGCAAACGTTTATCATTCTGTCGGACTAAAAATTATTGTTCTGTAGTATTGAAGCAAACTTTTATTGTTCTGTCGGATAAAAAATTATTGTGTCGGATTAAAGCAAGTTTCTCCTGTTAAGTGTAGTCAGTCCACGGGTCATCCATTACTTATGGGATTATATCTCCTCCCTAACAGGAAGTGCAAGAGGATCACCCAAGCAGAGCTGCTATATAGCTCCTCCCCTCTACGTCATACCCAGTCATTCTCTTGCACCTAACTAATAGATAGGACGTGTGAGAGGACTGTGGTTATTAAAATTAGTTTTTATATCTTCAATCAAAAGTTTGTTATTTTAAACAGCACCGGAGTGTGTTGTTTTTTCTCAGGCAGCATTAGAAGAAGAATCTACCTGAGTTTATGTATGATCTTAGCGGTCGTAACTAAGATCCATTTGCTGTTCTCGGCCATTCTGAGGAGTGAGGTAACTTCAGAACAGGGGACAGCGGGCAGGGTTCACCTGCAAGGAGGTATGTTGCAGTATATTATTTTCTAAGGAATGGAATTGACTGAGAAAATACTGCTAATACCCATATAATGTAAGTGCAGCCTTAAATGCAGTAGTAGCGACTGGTATCAGGCTGATATGTATGTATGTTACACTGAGGTATTTCTGGGGAATGGAACTTCACTAAGAAAATACTGTATACATTTAAATTATATTTGAGCCCCCACTGCAGTAAAAGTGACTAGCAGCAGGCTTATTAGTATCATTTCATAATTTTATTTTAAAACGTTTTACTGGCATGTTAATCGTTTTTCTCTGAGGTACTTGGTGATAAAAAATTTTGGGCATTATTTTTTTCCACATGGCTGTCGTTTATTTATGAATAAATTCAGTTTACTGAGCTTCCCCACTGTTATAATATGAGTGGGAGGGGCCTATTTTGGCGCTTTCTTGCGCAGTAAGAATTCACTCACAGTCTTCCTATTCCTTACTCCATGATCCAGGACGTCTCTACAGAGCCCAGGGGTCTCCAAAACTAGTTTTGAGGGAGGTAATCACTTACAGCAGACCTGTGAGACTGTGCTTTTGACTGTGTTAAAACGTTTATATTCTGTTATCCGTTTTTTGGGTATTAAGGGGTTAATCATCCATTTGCTGGTGGGTGCAATCCTTGGCTAACTTAATGCATTTACTGTGAAAATTTGGTTGCTATAACAAATTTGGTTCATTGTGATTTCAACTGTGACAGTTTATTGGTGCTTCTTAAAGGCACAGTAACGTTTTTTATATTGCTTGTAAATTTATTTCAAAAGTATTTTCCAAGCTTGCTAGTTTCATTGCTAGTCTGTTAAACATGTCTGACACAGAGGAAACTCTTTGTGCAATATGTTTAAAGGCCAATGTGGAGCCCAATAGAAATTTGTGTACTAATTGCATTGATGCTACTTTAAATAAAAGTGTACATGTAAAGAAAATTTCACCAGACAACGAGGGGGAAGTTATGCCGACTAACTCTCCTCACGTGTCAGTACCTTCGTCTCCCGCTCAGGAGGTGCGTGATATTGTGGCGCCAAGTACATCAGGGCGGCCCATACAAATCACTTTGCAAGACATGGCTAATGTTATGACTGAAGTATTATCTAAATTGCCAGAAATTAGGGGTAAACGCGACCACTCTGGGGTGAGAACAGAGTGCGCTGATAATATTAGAGCCATGTCTGATACTGCGTCACATTTTGCAGAACATGAGGACGGAGAGCTTCATTCTGTGGGTGACGGATCTGATCCAAGTAAGCTGGATTCAGACATTTCAAATTTTAAATTTAAGCTTGAGAACCTCCGTGTATTGCTAGGGGAGGTATTAGCGGCTCTGAATGATTGTAACACGGTTGCAATTCCAGAGAAGATGTGTAGGCTGGATAAATATTTTGCGGTACCGACGTGTACTGACGTTTTTCCTATTCCTAAAAGGCTTACAGAAATTATTAACAAGGAGTGGGATAGACCTGGTGTGCCCTTTTCTCCCCCTCCTATATTTAGAAAAATGTTTCCAATAGACGCCACCACACGGGACTTATGGCAGACGGTCCCTAAGGTGGAGGGAGCAGTTTCTACTCTGGCTAAACGCACCACTATCCCGGTGGAGGATAGCTGTGCTTTTTCAGATCCAATGGATAAAAAGTTAGAGGGTTACCTTAAGAAAATGTTTGTTCAACAAGGTTTTATATTACAACCCCTTGCATGCATTGCGCCTGTCACGGCTGCGGCGGCATTCTGGTTTGAGTCTCTGGAAGAGACCATTAACTCAGTTACATTGGATGAGATTACAGACAAGCTTAGAGTACTTAAGCTAGCCAATTCATTTATTTCCGATGCCGTAGTACACTTAATTAAACTTACGGCTAAGAATTCAGGATTCGCCATTCAAGCGCGCAGAGCGCTGTGGCTTAAATCTTGGTCAGCCGATGTGACTTCTAAATCTAAATTGCTTAACATACCTTTCAAAGGGCAGACATTATTCGGGCCCGGTTTGAAAGAAATTATCGCTGACATTACTGGAGGTAAGGGTCATGCCCTGCCTCAAGACAGAGCCAAACCAAGGGCTAGACAGTCTAATTTTCGTGCCTTTCGTAACTTCAAGGCAGGAGCAGCATCAACTTCCTCAGCTCCAAAGCAGGAAGGAACTGTTGCTCGCTACAGACAGGGCTGGAAACCTAACCAGTCCTGTAACAAGGGCAAGCAGGCCAGAAAACCTGCTGCTGCCCCTAAGACAGCATGAAGTGAGGGCCCCCGATCCGGAAACGGATCTAGTGGGGGGCAGACTTTCTCTCTTCGCCCAGGCTTGGGCAAGAGATATCCAGGATCCCTGGGCGTTAGAGATCATATCTCAGGGATATCTTCTGGACTTCAAAGCTTCTCCTCCAAAAGGGAGATTTCATCTTTCAAGGCTGTCAGCAAACCAGCTAAAGAGAGAAGCGTTTCTACGCTGTGTACAAGACCTTTTACTAATGGGAGTGATCCATCCAGTTCCGTGGTCGGAACACGGACAAGGGTTTTACTCAAATCTGTTTGTGGTTCCCAAAAAAGAGGGAACCTTCAGACCAATTTTGGACTTAAAGATCCTAAACAAATTCCTAAGAGTTCCATCGTTCAAAATGGAAACTATTCGGACAATCTTACCTATGATCCAAAGGGGTCAATACATGACCACAGTGGATTTAAAGGATGCCTACCTTCACATACCGATTCACAAGGATCATTATCGGTACCTAAGGTTTGCCTTCCTAGACAGGCATTACCAGTTTGTAGCTCTTCCCTTCGGGTTAGCCACGGCTCCAAGAATCTTTACAAAGGTTCTGGGCTCTCTTCTGGCGGTACTAAGACCGCGAGGAATTTCGGTAGCTCCGTACCTAGACGACATTCTGATACAAGCGTCAAGTTTCCAGACTGCCAAGTCTCATACAGAGTTGGTTCTGGCATTTCTAAGGTCGCATGGGTGGAAGGTGAACGTAGAAAAGAGTTCTCTATTGCCACTCACAAGAGTTCCCTTCTTGGGGACTCTTATAGATTCTGTAGAAATGAAAATTTACCTGACAGAAGACAGGTTAACAAAACTTCTAAATGCTTGCCGTGTCCTTCATTCCATTCAACACCCGTCAGTGGCTCAATGCATGGAGGTAATCGGCTTAATGGTAGCGGCAATGGACATAGTACCTTTTGCACGCCTGCATCTCAGACCACTACAATTGTGCATGCTAAGTCAGTGGAATGGGGATTACTCAGATTTGTCCCCTATGCTGAATCTGGATCAAGAGACCAGAGATTCTCTTCTATGGTGGCTTTCTTGGCCACATCTGTCCAGGGGGATGCCCTTCAGCAGGCCAGACTGGACAATTGTAACAACAGACGCCAGCCTACTAGGTTGGGGCGCTGTCTGGAATTCCCTGAAGGCTCAGGGATCATGGACTCAGGAGGAGAGTCTCCTTCCAATAAACATTCTGGAATTGAGAGCAGTTCTCAATGCTCTTCTGGCTTGGCCTCAGCTAGCAACTCTGAGGTTCATCAGGTTCCAGTCGGACAACATCACAACTGTGGCTTACATCAACCATCAGGGAGGGACAAGGAGTTCCCTAGCGATGATGGAAGTCTCAAAGATAATTCGCTGGGCAGAGTCTCACTCTTGCCACCTGTCAGCGATCCACATCCCAGGCGTGGAGAACTGGGAGGCGGATTTCCTAAGTCGCCAGACTTTTCATCCGGGGGAGTGGGAACTTCACCCGGAGGTATTTGCACAACTGCTTCGGCGTTGGGGCAAACCAGATCTGGATCTCATGGCGTCTCGCCAGAACGCCAAGCTTCCTTGTTACGGATCAAGATCCAGGGACCCGGAAGTGGTTCTGATAGATGCTCTGACAGCACCTTGGGTCTTCAACATGGCTTATGTGTTTCCACCCTTCCCGATACTTCCTCGACTGATTGCCAGGATCAAACAGGAGAGAGCATCAGTGATTCTAATAGCGCCTGCGTGGCCTCGCAGGACCTGGTATGCAGATCTAGTGGACATGTCGTCCTGTCCACCATGGTCTCTTCCTCTGAGACAGGACCTTCTGGTTCAGGGTCCTTTCAAACATCCAAATCTAATTTCTCTGAGGCTGTCTGCATGGAGATTGAACGCTTGATTCTATCAAGGCGTGGATTCTCGGAGTCAGTGATTGATACCTTAATACAGGCTAGGAAACCTGTTACCAGGAAAATTTACCATAAAATATGGCGTAAATACTTACATTGGTGCGAATCCAAGAGTTACTCATGGAGTAAGGTTAGGATTCCTAGGATATTGTCTTTTCTACAAGAAGGCTTAGAAAAGGGTTTATCTGCTAGTTCGTTAAAGGGACAGATCTCAGCTCTGTCCATTCTTTTACACAAGCGTCTGTCAGAAGTTCCAGACGTTCAGGCTTTTTGTCAGGCTTTGGCCAGGATTAAGCCTGTGTTTAAAACTGTTGCTCCGCCATGGAGCTTAAACTTAGTTCTTAACGTTTTACAGGGTGTTCCGTTTGAACCCCTTCATTCCATTGATATCAAGCTGTTATCTTGGAAAGTTCTGTTCCTAATGGCTATTTCCTCGGCTCGAAGAGTCTCTGAGTTATCAGCCTTACATTGTGATTCCCCTTATCTGATTTTTCATTCAGACAAGGTAGTTCTGCGTACTAAACCTGGGTTCTTACCTAAGGTAGTCACTAACAAGAATATCAATCAAGAGATTGTTGTTCCTTCATTGTGCCCTAATCCTTCCTCAAAGAAGGAACGACTTCTGCACAATCTGGACGTTGTCCGTGCCCTGAAATTCTATTTACAGGCAACTAAAGATTTTCGACAAACTTCTTCCCTGTTTGTCGTTTATTCGGGACAGAGGAGAGGTCAAAAGGCTTCGGCTACCTCTCTCTCCT
The DNA here is from genome assembly GCF_027579735.1 of Bombina bombina. Taxonomy (NCBI): domain Eukaryota; kingdom Metazoa; phylum Chordata; class Amphibia; order Anura; family Bombinatoridae; genus Bombina; species Bombina bombina. The sequence goes on along the minus strand of NC_069500.1, from coordinate 726,933,442 downwards.
TCTGGCTTCGTAGCATAATACGTTTAGCCTATGAGACTGCTGGACAGCAGCCTCCTGAAAGAATTACAGCTCATTCTACCAGAGCTGTGGCTTCCACTTGGGCCTTTAAAAATGAGGCCTCTCTTGAACAGATTTGCAAGGCTGCAACTTGGTCTTCACTTCACACCTTTTCAAAATTTTACAAATTTGACACTTTTGCTTCTTCGGAGGCTGTTTTTGGGAGAAAGGTTCTTCAGGCAGTGGTTCCTTCCGTGTAAAGGTCCTGCCTGTCCCTCCCGTCATCTGTGTACTTTTAGCTTTGGTATTGGTATCCCATAAGTAATGGATGACCCGTGGACTGACTACACATAACAGGAGAAAACATAATTTATGCTTACCTGATAAATTCCTTTCTCCTGTAGTGTAGTCAGTCCACGGCCCGCCCTGTTTTTACGGCAGGTCTAAATTTTAAATTAAACTCCAGTCACCACTGCACCCTATAGTTTCTCCTTTCTCGTTTGGTTTTGGTCGAATGACTGGGTATGACGTAGAGGGGAGGAGCTATATAGCAGCTCTGCTTGGGTGATCCTCTTGCACTTCCTGTTAGGGAGGAGATATAATCCCATAAGTAATGGATGACCCGTGGACTGACTACACTACAGGAGAAAGGAATTTATCAGGTAAGCATAAATTATGTTTTTTATTGTTTTATCTGATTAAAACAAGTTTTTATCATTTGGTCGAATTAAAAATTATTCTTCTGTTTGATTAAAGCAAACTTTTATTGTTCTGTCGGACTAAAAATTATCGCTCTGTTGGATTAAAGCAAACTTTTATCATTCTGCCTAATTAAAGTAAGCCTTTATTGTTTTGTCAGATAAAAGCGAGTTTTTATTGGTCTGTCGGATAAAAGCAAGTTTTTATTGGTTTGTCGAATTAAAGCAAGTTTTTATTGGTCTGTCGGATAAAAGCAAGTTTTTATTGGTCTGTCGGATTAAAGCAAGTTTTTATTGGTCTGTCGGATTAAAGCAAGTTTCTCCAACATAGGTGTGTCCGGTCCACGGCGTCATCCTTACTTGTGGGATATTCTCTTCCCCAACAGGAAATGGCAAAGAGCCCAGCAAAGCTGGTCACATGATCCCTCCTAGGCTCCGCCTTCCCCAGTCATTCTCTTTGCCGTTGTACAGGCAACATCTCCACGGAGATGGCTTAGAGTTTTTTGGTGTTTAACTGTAGTTTTTATTATTCAATCAAGAGTTTGTTATTTTAAAATAGTGCTGGTATGTACTATTTACTCTGAAACAGAAAAGAGATGAAGATTTCTGTTTGTAAGAGGAAAATGATTTTAGCAACCGTTACTAAAATCGATGGCTGTTTCCACACAGGACTGTTGAGAGGAATTAACTTCAGTTGGGGGAAACAGTGAGCAGACTTTTGCTGCTTGAGGTATGACACATTTCTAACAAGACGATGTAATGCTGGAAGCTGTCATTTTCCCTATGGGATCCGGTAAGCCATTTTTATTACATAAAAAAAAAAAAGGGCTTCACAAGGGCTTTTAAGACTGTAGACATTTTCTGGGCTAAAACGATTGATATATAAGCATATTTTATACTTCATAGCTTTGAGGAATTATTTTATTCTTGGGAATTATGTAAAATAACCGTCAGGCACTGTATTGGACACCTTATTCTCTAGGGGCTTTCCCTAATCATAGGCAGAGCCTCATTTTCGCGCCTCTATTGCGCACTTGTTTTTGGGAAGCATGACATGCAGATGCATGTGTGAGGAGCTCTGATACATAGAAAAGACTTTCTGAAGGCGTCATTTGGTATCGTATTCCCCTTTGGGCTTGGTTGGGTCTCAGCAAAGCAGATACCAGGGACTGTAAAGGGGTTAAATATAAAAACGGCTCCGGTTCCGTTATTTTAAGGGTTAAAGCTTTCAAATTTGGCGTGCAATACTTTTAAGGCTTTAAGACACTGTGGTGAAATTTTGGTGAATTTTGAACAATTCCTTCATACTTTTTCACATTTGCAGTAATAAAGTGTGTTCAGTTTAAAATTTAAAGTGACAGTAACGGTTTTATTTTAAAACGTTTTTTGTACTTTGTTATCAAGTTTATGCCTGTTTAACATGTCTGAACTACCAGATAGACTGTGTTCTGTATGTGGGGAAGCCAAGGTTCCTTCTCATTTAAATAGATGTAATTTATGTGACATAAAATTTAGAGAAAATGATGCCCAAGATGATTCCTCAAGTGAGGGGAGTAAGCATGGTACTGCATCATCCCCTCCTTCGTCTACACCAGTCTTGCCCACACAGGAGGCCCCTAGTACATCTAGTGCGCCAATACTCCTTACTATGCAACAATTAACGGCTGTAATGGATAATTCTATCAAAAACATTTTAGCCAAAATGCCCACTTATCAGCGAAAGCGCGACTGCTCTGTTTTAGAAAATACTGAAGAGCATGAGGACGCTGATGATATTGGTTCTGAAGTGCCCCTACACCAGTCTGAGGGGGCCAGGGAGGTTTTGTCTGAGGGAGAAATTTCAGATTCAGGGAAAATTTCTCAACAAGCTGAACCTGATGTGATTACATTTAAATTTAAATTGGAACATCTCCGCGCCCTGCTTAAGGAGGTGTTATCTACTCTGGATGATTGTGAGAATTTGGTCATTCCAGAGAAATTATGTAAAATGGACAAGTTCCTAGAGGTCCCGGGGCCCCCCGAAGCTTTTCCTATACCCAAGCGGGTGGCGGACATTGTAAATAAAGAATGGGAAAGGCCCGGCATACCTTTCGTCCCTCCCCCTATATTTAAGAAATTGTTTCCTATGGTCGACCCCAGAAAGGACTTATGGCAGACAGTCCCCAAGGTCGAGGGGGCGGTTTCTACTCTAAACAAACGCACCACTATACCCATAGAAGATAGTTGTGCTTTCAAAGATCCTATGGATAAAAAATTAGAGGGTTTGCTTAAAAAGATGTTTGTTCAGCAAGGTTACCTTCTACAACCAATTTCATGCATTGTTCCTGTCACTACAGCAGCGTGTTTCTGGTTCGATGAACTAGAAAAGGCGCTCAATAAAGATTCTTCTTATGAGGAGATTTTGGACAGAATTCATGCTCTCAAATTGGCTAACTCTTTCACCCTAGACGCCACTTTGCAATTGGCTAGATTAGCGGCGAAAAATTCAGGGTTTGCTATTGTGGCGCGCAGAGCGCTTTGGCTAAAATCTTGGTCAGCGGATGCGTCTTCCAAGAACAAATTGCTTAACATTCCTTTCAAGGGGAAAACGCTGTTTGGCCCTGACTTGAAAGAGATTATTTCTGATATCACTGGGGGCAAGGGCCACGCCCTTCCTCAGGATAGGTCTTTCAAGGCCAAAAATAAACCTAATTTTCGTCCCTTTCGCAGAAACGGACCAGCCCCTAGTGCTACGTCCTCTAAGCAAGAGGGTAATACTTCTCAAGCCAAGCCAGCCTGGAGGCCAATGCAAGGCTGGAACAAAGGTAAGCAAGCCAAGAAACCTGCCACTGCTACCAAGACAGCATGAGATGTTGGCCCCCGATCCGGGACCGGATCTGGTGGGGGGCAGACTCTCTCTCTTCGCTCAGGCTTGGGCAAGAGATGTTCTGGATCCTTGGGCGCTAGAAATAGTCTCCCAAGGTTATCTTCTGGAATTCAAGGGGCTTCCCCCAAGGGGGAGGTTCCACAGGTCTCAATTGTCTTCAGACCACATAAAAAAACAGGCATTCTTACATTGTGTAGAAGACCTGTTAAAAATGGGAGTGATTCATCCTGTTCCATTAGGAGAACAAGGGATGGGGTTCTACTCCAATCTGTTCGTAGTTCCCAAAAAAGAGGGAACATTCAGACCAATCTTAGATCTCAAGATCCTAAACAAGTTTCTCAAGGTTCCATCGTTCAAAATGGAAACCATTCGAACAATTCTTCCTTCCATCCAGGAAGGTCAATTCATGACCACGGTGGATTTAAAGGATGCGTATCTACATATTCCTATCCACAAGGAACATCATCGGTTCCTAAGGTTCGCATTTCTGGACAAGCATTACCAGTTTGTGGCACTTCCGTTCGGATTAGCCACTGCTCCAAGAATTTTCACAAAGGTACTAGGGTCCCTTCTAGCGGTGCTAAGACCAAGGGGCATTGCAGTAGTACCTTACTTGGACGACATACTGATTCAAGCGTCGTCCCTTCCACAAGCAAAGGCTCACACGGACATTGTCCTGGCCTTTCTCAGATCTCACGGGTGGAAAGTGAACGTAGAAAAAAGTTCTCTATCTCAGTCAACAAGGGTTCCCTTCTTGGGAACAATAATAGACTCCTTAGAAATGAGGATTTTTCTGACAGAGGCCAGAAAATCAAAACTTCTAAACTCTTGTCAAATACTTCATTCTGTTCCTCTTCCTTCCATAGCGCAGTGCATGGAAGTAATAGGTTTGATGGTAGCGGCAATGGACATAGTTCCTTTTGCGCGAATTCATCTAAGACCATTACAACTGTGCATGCTCAGTCAGTGGAATGGGGACTATACAGACTTGTCTCCGATGATACAAGTAGATCAGAGGACCAGAGATTCACTCCGTTGGTGGCTGTCCCTGGACAACCTGTCACAGGGGATGAGCTTCCGCAGACCAGAGTGGGTCATTGTCACGACCGACGCCAGTCTGGTGGGCTGGGGCGCGGTCTGGGGACCCCTGAAAGCTCAGGGTCTTTGGTCTCGGGAAGAATCTCTTCTCCCGATAAATATTCTGGAACTGAGAGCGATATTCAATGCTCTCAAGGCTTGGCCTCAGCTAGCAAAGGCCAAGTTCATACGGTTTCAATCAGACAACATGACGACTGTTGCGTACATCAACCATCAGGGGGGAACAAGGAGTTCCCTGGCGATGGAAGAAGTGACCAAAATCATTCAATGGGCGGAGACTCACTCCTGCCACTTGTCTGCAATCCACATCCCAGGAGTGGAAAATTGGGAAGCGGATTTTCTGAGTCCTCAGACATTTCATCCGGGGGAGTGGGAACTCCATCCGGAAATCTTTGCCCAAATTACTCAATTGTGGGGCATTCCAGACATGGATCTGATGGCCTCTCGTCAGAACTTCAAGGTTCCTTGCTACGGGTCCAGATCCAGGGATCCCAAGGCGACTCTAGTAGATGCACTAGTAGCACCTTGGACCTTCAAACTAGCTTATGTATTCCCGCCGTTTCCTCTCATCCCCAGGCTGGTAGCCAGGATCAATCAGGAGAGGGCATCGGTGATCTTGATAGCTCCTGCGTGGCCACGCAGGACTTGGTATGCAGACCTGGTGAATATGTCATCGGCTCCACCATGGAAGCTACCTTTGAGACGAGACCTTCTTGTTCAAGGTCCGTTCGAACATCCGAATCTGGTCTCACTCCAACTGACTGCTTGGAGATTGAACGCTTGATCTTATCAAAGCGAGGGTTCTCAGATTCTGTCATTGATACTCTTGTTCAGGCCAGAAAGCCTGTAACTAGAAAAATCTACCACAAAATATGGAAAAAATATATCTGTTGGTGTGAATCTAAAGGATTCCCTTGGGACAAGGTAAAAATTCCTAAGATTCTATCCTTTCTTCAAGAAGGTTTGGAGAAAGGATTATCTGCAAGTTCTTTGAAGGGACAGATTACTGCCTTGTCTGTGTTACTTCACAAAAAGCTGGCAGCTGTGCCAGATGTTCAAGCCTTTGTTCAGGCTCTGGTTAGAATCAAGCCTGTTTACAAACCTTTGACTCCTCCTTGGAGTCTCAATTTAGTTCTTTCAGTTCTTCAGGGGGTTCCGTTTGAACCCTTACATTCCGTTGATATTAAGTTATTATCTTGGAAAGTTTTGTTTTTGGTTGCAATTTCTTCTGCTAGAAGAGTTTCAGAATTATCTGCTCTGCAGTGTTCTCCTCCTTATCTGGCGTTCCATGCAGATAAGGTGGTTTTGCGTACTAAACCTGGTTTTCTTCCGAAAGTTGTTTCTAACAAAAACATTAACCAGGAGATAGTCGTGCCTTCTTTGTGTCCGAATCCAGTTTCAAAGAAGGAACGTTTGTTGCACAATTTGGATGTAGTTCGTGCTCTAAAATTCTATTTAGATGCTACAAAGGATTTTAGACAAACATCTTCCTTGTTTGTTGTTTATTCTGGTAAAAGGAGAGGTCAAAAAGCAACTTCTACCTCTCTCTCTTTTTGGATTAAAAGCATCATCAGATTGGCTTACGAGACTGCCGGACGGCAGCCTCCTGAAAGAATCACAGCTCATTCCACTAGGGCTGTGGCTTCCACATGGGCCTTCAAGAACGAGGCTTCTGTTGATCAGATATGTAAGGCAGTGACTTGGTCTTCACTGCACACTTTTACTAAATTTTACAAATTTGATACTTTTGCTTCTTCTGAGGCTATTTTTGGGAGAAAGGTTTTGCAAGCCGTGGTGCCTTCCATCTAGGTGACCTGATTTGCTCCCTCCCTTCATCCGTGTCCTAAAGCTTTGGTATTGGTTCCCACAAGTAAGGATGACGCCGTGGACCGGACACACCTATGTTGGAGAAAACAGAATTTATGTTTACCTGATAAATTACTTTCTCCAACGGTGTGTCCGGTCCACGGCCCGCCCTGGTTTTTTTAATCAGGTCTGATAATTTATTTTCTTTAACTACAGTCACCACGGTATCATATGATTTCTCCTATGCAAATATTCCTCCTTTACGTCGGTCGAATGACTGGGGAAGGCGGAGCCTAGGAGGGATCATGTGACCAGCTTTGCTGGGCTCTTTGCCATTTCCTGTTGGGGAAGAGAATATCCCACAAGTAAGGATGACGCCGTGGACCGGACACACCGTTGGAGAAAGTAATTTATCAGGTAAACATAAATTCTGTTTTTTATTGGTCTGTCGGATTAAAGCAAGTTTTTATTGGTCTGTCGGATTAAAGCAAGTTTTTATTGGTCTGTCTGATAAAAGCAAGTTTTTATTTATTTATTCGGCAAAGATGGAGGTCAGCAGTGGTGGGAAAAGTATACCACGTGGAGTCCACCTGCTCATTACCCTCACGTTGCTCTTCTTTTACTGGCTATTCCTCGCCTATTCTTCTGCCCCCTGTACAGCTCAGCTGACTCCCCGAGGTGAAGGATCCCATGACTCCGCCAGTCTGCTGCTCTTTGACTGTGAGGCCACAATTGTTTTCCTTCACTAGTACTGTCCAAAACAGCACGAGACAGTTGAGTTTTAGTGGATTAAGTGCCAATTGCTGCAATTCTATCAACTATCTAAGCAGAGCTCTGCAGTCCTATGTGTGCTCTATTCAGTAGCTAGATCCACCCCGCAAAGCTTTTCATTTTCTTTATAATGTCCCTATTAGACTGGCGCCCAGGGAAAACGCCCCTACTCCACTATGCAGCTGAACGCAGTGTTTAATTTCTCATGTAAAAAAACACACTAAAATCATATGGAAGGGACAATCCGGTCAAAATATAAATGCACATAGATATATATTGGCAAAAACGCTTCTAGTAAACGTTATCACTGTTTTAGTGTTAACATTTTTTTATGCACGTGCATGTGAAGCATAGCTAGATATTCTCAGTGCACCAGCATTTTAAATATTGCAGCTGCTCAGAGCGCCAGTGGGGCTTGTATTATGTCAGCAAATAACAATTTGAGACATTACTAGACGGTGCAAGTGCTGTGTTTAAAATGCTGGTGCACGGTGCATACTTAAATACGATTGTGAAAAAGCAACTTTTATTTATTCAAAACTGAAATGTATTTATGTGGATTCCAGGTTTGGCTGGAATATTCCTTTAATTAAAAGGAAACAAAAGTTAAATTATTTTCTTGAAACAAATCCTTTTCCAGTTAAAATAAATAATCAGCGTCTAATTCGGTTAAAGGAAAGTTAATTCTGTTGTTAAAATGAAAGATTAATATCCTAGAATAAGGATAGTTTAAGGGAAAATAAATTGCACATAGGCAGCATTTTTAAAGAGAGAATTCAGTATTTAGTTGACCAAGTAGAGTGAAGATCTCTTACTTAGATCCAACATAGCTCATGAAGATGTTGACATTGCTACTATACTTTATTCAATTATTTTATATATCAAAAAATTTGGTCTTCACTTTTTTTTTCAATTTGCGTCACTTAACTTACTACTAAAAGGTACCCTTACTCAAATCAGCACTAAACTTTTTTTTTATTTCCTAGGGCCAGGTACAAGGAGGACTGCGTTCAGGCATACGCATAGCCCAAGGCTCATACTTCCGTGTAACTCTCTTAAAGCCTATTCCTGTGCAAGTTGATGGTGAGCCATGGATTCAGCCACCAGGACAGATCATAATTTCTGCTGCAGGACCAAAGGTACCAAAAAAACCAAAATAAAATATTGCTTGCTACAAACTGCTATGAAAATATTTAAAGGGACATGAAACCAAATTTATTTCATAAGATGGTGAGAGTCCATGCGAAATTACATGTGGGATTTACACTCCAGTACACTAGGAGTAGGCAAAAACACCCCAACATACCAGAGCTTTAATCCCTCTGACTCATAATACCTCAGTCAAATTATTTTCTCCAAGATAAATGTTGATAGCGGCTCTTTAACCAATATGAAACCCAATTTCCCTCTTGAGTGCCTATGAAGGACACAAGTCTAGACAGGACTTTCAACCAGGAAGTGAGAAAATACTTCCAGTGTGAAGATGACATAGGCCTCCCGGATGAAATGCGGATTTATCTGCCAATCCTTTGGTCTAAAATGTGCTGCTCCTTGAGAGATCTTTTGCACTGTGCTTGCACTGCCTAAGATGGGCTCTTCTACTGAATGCAGTCTCCTGCAGCCTGTGGTAAGCACTGTAGAGGAAGGTGCTGATAGGTAAGTACATTACACCTTCCATGGCCTACTGGCTATTAGAATGAACGTGTACATATGTTTCAAATAACCTGGGGACACATATACACACTCTACATATCATCTAAATGAAATTTAGGCTATTTTGGGCACTTTATTTTTAGACATTTTTAGCCTCTGGTTTAAAAATAGTGCACCTAGCTTTAGCACTTTAGCACTCTTTGTAACACCGGATCTTTTAACACAGCCCTTCTCACTTCATCTGCTCTTAAATGAATCCTTGGCCACCAGAAAATATTGTAGTGGAACCCCTGACAGTTCTGCTAAACTGTCCCCAAAATATAGTATATTTAGTATAGTATATTCACTGTCATATCCAAGTTGATGGCTGCCATGCCTCCTCCAGGTAAACACAGACGCATGCATGTGGCAGAAAGTGATCCTTCACTGGCCAGAGTTTTTCCTTATGATTGACCTATATAGAGCCCTCACTCTAAGACAGGGTGCATTGGAGTCAGACAATTCCTCTTCTGAGTATGGGTATTCTGAGGTTTAGAATGATTAAGGGTGTCATACCCAAAATGTTGTATATAGCATGACCCTAATATATTGGAATAAAGGTATTTTAAGAAAAATTAAGTTCTGCTGAACTTTGCCATGTTTGGACTGCTGTGATATTCTGAGGTTCAAAACTATCACCCTGAGGCTGTGTGGGAGGATGTGTCCTTAAGTTTCAAGCACGGCAACTGGAAACTAAGGAATGGAACAAGCTAGGTGTGCTTTTGTTCTATCCACCAAGTTGAAATTTTGGGAAAGTTTCTTAAGGTAAACAAGGCAATTTCTACCCTTGCAAGGCAGACAACCATTACATGGCCTCCCTAACAGGCCACATTTTGAGGATATCTGGACTACCGCACAGATGAAATAATCAGCTACTTAGTAAACATGGTTATTTATCTGTTCTCATCCAAGTTAAACCTGAAAACCTGACCTGTTGAGGAGGACTGAGGACAGGTTTGAAAACCAGTGCATTAGAGGACAGTACCTGTTCAAAGTACCCCAAGGATTGGAAACCTGAATGTTTTTATAGGCGATCTTTCCAGCTGGCAGACGTAGCTTGCAAAGCAGCAGCTAGTTCTGTTTGGTGTGATTCATTTATAGAAGCTGGTTTCAGAAGAAGTGTCCTACGAGGAAATCCAATATTGTTTAAACCTCCTCAAGACCGCAAACAGCTTTATATGTGATGTAGCTTGTAGGTATGATATGCATCAATGCAAAGAATGCTACTATTGCTGTTCTAGCTAGATGAGCCTTATGTAGTTTCAAAAAGCAGACTATTATTGCTTCCCTTTCAGGAAAAGATCCTGTATTGTCTAGGATCTTTGCTGCGGCCACTAGAGGCAAAGAATAGTTTCTTTCATGTAATTAACAAGAGTCCATGAGCTAGTGACGTATGGGATATACATTCCTACCAGGAGGGGCAAAGTTTCCCAAACCTTAAAATGCCTATAAATACACCCCTCACCACACCCACAAATCAGTTTTACAAACTTTGCCTCCAAGGGAGGTGGTGAAGTAAGTTTGTGCTAGATTCTACGTTGATATGCGCTCCGCAGCAAGTTGGAGCCCGGTTTTCCTCTCAGCGTGCAGTGAATGTCAGAGGGATGTGAAGAGAGTATTGCCTATTGAATGCAGTGATCTCCTTCTACGGGGTCTATTTCATAAGGTTCTCTGTTATCGGTCGTAGAGATTCATCTCTTACCTCCCTTTTCAGATCGACGATATGCTCTTATATTTACCATTACCTCTACTGATTCTCGTTTCAGTACTGGTTTGGCTTTCTACAAACATGTAGATGAGTGTCCTGGGGTAAGTAAGTCTTATTTTCTGTGACACTCTAAGCTATGGTTGGGCACTTTATTTATAAAGTTCTAAATATATGTATTCAAACATTTATTTGCCTTGACTCAGAATGTTCAACTTTCCTTATTTTCAGACAGTCAGTTTCATATTTGGGATTATGCATTGAATTATCATATTTTTCTTACCTCAAAAATTTGACTTTTTTCCCTGTGGGCTGTTAGGCTCGCGGGGGCTGAAAATGCTTCATTTTATTGCGTCATTCTTGGCGCGGACTTTTTTGGCGCAAAAATTCTTTTCCGTTTCCGGCGTCATACGTGTCGCCGGAAGTTACGTCATTTTTTTGACGTTATTTTGCGCCAAAAATGTCGGCGTTACGGATGTGGCGTCATTTTTGGCGCCAAAAGCATTTAGGCGCCAAATAATGTGGGCGTCTTATTTGGCGCTAAAAAATATGGGCGTCGCTTTTGTCTTCACATTATTTCAGTCTCATTTTTCATTTGCTTCTGGTTGCTAGAAGCTTGATATTTGGCATTCTTTCCCATTCCTGAAACTGTCTTATAAGGAATTTGATCTATTTTGCTTTATATGTTGTTTTTTCTCTTACATATTGCAAGATGTCTCACGTTGCATCTGAGCCAGAAGATACTACAGGAAAATCACTGCCTGCTGGATCTACCAAAGCTAAGTGTATCTGCTGTAAATTTTTGGTAGCTATTCCTCCAGCTGTTGTTTGTAATAATTGTCATGACAAACTTGTTAAAGCAGATAATATTTCCTTTAGTAATGTACCATTGCCTGTTGCAGTTCCCTCAACATCTAAGGTGCAGAATGTTCCTGATAACATAAGAGATTTTGTTTCTGAATCCATAAAGAAGGCTTTGTCTGTTATTTCTCCTTCTAGTAAACGTAAAAAGTCTTTTAAATCTTCTCTCTCTACAGATGAATTTTTAAATGAACACCATCATTCTGATTCTTTGGACTCTTCTGGTTCAGAGGATTCTATCTCAGAGATTGATGCTGATAAATCTTCATATTTATTTAAGATGGAATTTATTCGCTCTTTACTTAAAGAAGTACTAATTGCTTTAGAAATAGAGGATTCTAGTCCTCTTGATACTAATTCTATACGTTTGGATAAGGTTTTTAAAGCTCCTGCGGTTATTCCAGAAGTTTTTCCTGTTCCTAATGCTTTTTCTGCAGTGATTTCCAAAGAATGGGATAAATTGGGTAATTCATTTACTCCTTCTAAACGTTTTAAGCAATTATATCCTGTTCCGCCTGACAGGTTAGAATTTTGGGACAAAATCCCTAAAGTTGATGGGGCTATTTCTACCCTTGCTAAACGTACTACCATTCCTACGTCAGATGGTACCTCGTTTAAGGATCCTTTAGATAGAAAAATTGAATCCTTTCTAAGAAAAGCTTATCTGTGTTCAGGTAATCTTCTTAGACCTGCTATATCATTGGCTGATGTTGCTGCAGCTTCAACTTTTTGGTTGGAAACCCTAGCGCAACAAGTAGCAAATCGTGATTCTCATGATATTATTATTCTTCTTCAGCATGCTAATAATTTTATCTGTGATGCCATTTTTGATATTATTAGAGTTGATGTTAGGTTTATGTCTCTAGCTATCTTAGCCAGAAGAGCTTTATGGCTTAAGACTTGGAATGCTGATATGGCTTCTAAATCAACTCTACTTTCCATTTCTTTCCAGGGAAACAAATTATTTGGTTCTCAGTTGGATTCTATTATTTCAACTGTTACTGGTGGGAAAGGAACTTTTTTACCACAGGATAAAAAATCTAAAGGTAAAAACAGGGCTAACAATAGTTTTCGTTCCTTTCGTTTCAACAAAGAACAAAAGCCTGATCCTTCGTCCTCAGGAGCAGTTTCAGTTTGGAAACCATCTCTAGTCTGGAATAAATCCAAGCCTGCTAGAAAGGCAAAGCCTGCTTCTAAGTTCACATGAAGGTACGGCCCTCATTCCAGTTCAGCTGGTAGGGGGCAGGTTACGTTTTTTCAAAGAAATTTGGATCAGTTCTGTTCACAATCTTTGGATTCAGAGCATTGTTTCAGAAGGGTACAGAATTGGTTTCAAGATGAGACCTCCTGCAAAGAGATTTTTTCTTTCCCGTGTCCCAGTAAATCCAGTGAAAGCTCAAGCATTTCTGAATTGTGTTTCAGATCTAGAGTTGGCTGGAGTAATTATGCCAGTTCCAGTTCCGGAACAGGGGATGGGGTTTTATTCAAATCTCTTCATTGTACCAAAGAAGGAGAATTCCTTCAGACCAGTTCTGGATCTAAAATTATTGAATCGTTATGTAAGGATACCAACGTTCAAGATGGTAACTGTAAGGACTATATTGCCTTTTGTTCAGCAAGGGAATTATATGTCCACAATAGATTTACAGGATGCATATCTGCATATTCCGATTCATCCAGATCATTTTCAGTTCCTGAGATTCTCTTTTCTAGACAAGCATTACTAATTTGTGGCTCTACCGTTTGGCCTTGCTACAGCTCCAAGAATTTTCACAAAGATTCTCGGTGCCCTTCTGTCTGTAATCAGAGAACAGGGTATTGTGGTATTTCCTTATTTGGACGATATCTTGGTACTTGCTCAGTCTTTACATTTAGCAGAGTCTCATACGAATCGACTTGTGTTGTTTCTTCAAGATCATGGTTGGAGGATCAATTTACCAAAAAGTTTTTTGATTCCTCAAACAAGGGTAACCTTTCTGGGTTTCCAGATAGATTCAGTGTCCATGACTCTGTCTTTAACAGACAAGAGACGTCTAAAATTGATTACAGCTTGTCGAAACCTTCAGTCACAATCATTCCCTTCGGTAGCCTTATGCATGGAAATTCTAGGTCTTATGACTGCTGCATCGGACGCGATCCCCTTTGCTCGTTTTCACATGCGACCTCTTCAGCTCTGTATGCTGAACCAATGGTGCAGGGATTACACGAAGATATCTCAATTAATATCTTTAAAACCGATTGTTCGACACTCTCTAACGTGGTGGACAGATCACCATCGTTTAATTCAGGGGGCTTCTTTTGTTCTTCCGACCTGGACTGTAATTTCAACAGATGCAAGTCTCACAGGTTGGGGAGCTGTGTGGGGATCTCTGACGGCACAGGGAGTTTGGGAATCTCAGGAGGTGAGATTACCGATCAATATTTTGGAACTCCGTGCAATTTTCAGAGCTCTTCAGTTTTGGCCTCTTCTGAAGAGAGAATCGTTCATTTGTTTTCAGACAGACAATGTCACAACTGTGGCATACATCAATCATCAAGGAGGGACTCACAGTCCTCTGGCTATGAAAGAAGTATCTCGAATTTTGGTTTGGGCGGAATCCAGCTCCTGTCTAATCTCTGCGGTTCATATCCCAGGTGTAGACAATTGGGAAGCGGATTATCTCAGTCGCCAAACGTTGCATCCGGGCGAATGGTCTCTTCACCCAGAGGTATTTCTTCAGATTGTTCAAATGTGGGGGCTTCCAGAGATAGATCTGATGGCCTCTCATCTAAACAAGAAACTTCCCAGGTATCTGTCCAGATCCCGGGATCCTCAGGCGGAGGCAGTGGATGCATTATCACTTCCTTGGAAGTATCATCCTGCCTATATCTTTCCGCCTCTAGTTCTTCTTCCAAGAGTAATCTCCAAGATTCTGAGGGAATGCTCGTTTGTTCTGCTAATAGCTCCGGCATGGCCTCACAGGTTTTGGTATGCGGATCTTGTCCGGATGGCATCTTGCCAACCATGGACTCTTCCGTTAAGACCAGACCTTCTGTCGCAAGGTCCTTTTTTCCATCCGGATCTGAAATACTTAAACTTAAAGGTATGGAGATTGAACGCTTGATTCTTAGTCAAAGAGGTTTCTCTGACTCTGTGATTGATACTATGTTACAGGCTCGTAAATCTGTATCTAGAGAGATATATTATAGAGTCTGGAAGACTTATATTTCTTGGTGTCTTACTCATCATTTTTCTTGGTATTCTTTTAGAATTCCGAGAATATTACAATTTCTTCAGGATGGTTTAGATAAGGGTTTGTCCGCAAGTTCCTTGAAAGGACAAATCTCTGCTCTTTCTGTTCTTTTTCACAGAAAGATTGCTATTCTTCCTGATATTCATTGTTTTGTACAAGCTTTGGTTCGTATAAAACCTGTCATTAAGTCAATTTCTCCTCCATGGAGTTTGAATTTGGTTCTGGGAGCTCTTCAAGCTCCTCCGTTTGAACCTATGCATTCATTGGACATTAAATTGCTTTCTTGGAAAGTTTTGTTCCTTTTGGCCATCTCTTCTGCCAGAAGAGTTTCTGAATTATCTGCTCTTTCTTGTGAGTCTCCTTTTCTGATTTTTCATCAGGATAAGGCGGTGTTGCGAACTTCTTTTGAATTTTTACCTAAGGTTGTGAATTCCAACAACATTAGTAGAGAAATCGTGGTTCCTTCATTATGTCCTAATCCTAAGAATTCTAAGGAGAAATCGTTACATTCTTTGGATGTTGTTAGAGCTTTGAAATATTATGTTGAAGCTACTAAATCTTTCCGAAAGACTTCTAGTCTATTTGTCATCTTTTCTGGTTCTAGAAAAGGCCAGAAAGCTTCTGCCATTTCTTTGGCATCCTGGTTGAAATCTTTAATTCATCTTGCCTATGTTAATTCGGGTAAGACTCCGCCTCAGAGGATTACAGCTCATTCTACTAGGTCAGTTTCTACTTCCTGGGCGTTTAGGAATGAAGCTTCAGTTGATCAGATTTGCAAAGCAGCGACTTGGTCCTCTTTGCATACTTTTACTAAATTCTACCATTTTGATGTATTCTCTTCTTCTGAAGCAGTTTTTGGTAGAAAGGTACTTCAGGCAGTGGTTTCGGTTTGAATCTTCTGTTTATGTTTTTCATTAAACTTTATTTTGGGTGTGGATTATTTTCAGCAGGAATTGGCTGTCTTTATTTTATCCCTCCCTCTCTAGTGACTCTTGTGTGGAAAGATCCACATCTTGGGTATTCATTATCCCATACGTCACTAGCTCATGGACTCTTGTTAATTACATGAAAGAAAACATAATTTATGTAAGAACTTACCTGATAAATTCATTTCTTTCATATTAACAAGAGTCCATGAGGCCCACCCTTTTTTGTGGTGGTTATGATTTTTTGTATAAAGCACAATTATTCCAATTCCTTATTTTATATGCTTCGCACTTTTTTCTTATCACCCCACTTCTTGGCTATTCGTTAAACTGATTTGTGGGTGTGGTGAGGGGTGTATTTATAGGCATTTTAAGGTTTGGGAAACTTTGCCCCTCCTGGTAGGAATGTATATCCCATACGTCACTAGCTCATGGACTCTTGTTAATATGAAAGAAATGAATTTATCAGGTAAGTTCTTACATAAATTATGTTTTTTACCTCAGGACAAAAAGTCCAAGAGTAAAAACAGGCCTTCCCAACAAACTAGCTCTTACTCAGCTCATATGGCATGGTCTAATGTCTGGTATGACATTAGTGCAACCCCCACTCCAGACAAATTTCTGGTAGGCGGCAGATTAAAACTGTTTAGGGAGGCTTTGGAGAGATCTATTGCAGACATTTGTATGTGAAATTATATCTCGGGTGTACTGAATCAGGTTTTTTAATGTCATCCTCCCAATGGGAGATTACTACTGTCTCGAGTTGCCAGAAATTCATTATAGGCCAAGGCCTTTGTGACTTGTGTAGCAGATTTAATATTTTTTTATCCTACTTCATGTATTAGAACAGACTCAAAGTTTCTATTCCAACATCTTTATTGTTCCAAATAAAGAGGATACATTTAAATCTATGCTGATTTTCAAAATGCTAAATACATTTCTGAAAGTTCCAACTTTCAAGATGGAAATTATTTTTACTATTCTTCTGCAGAATGGTAAACATATATCTACCATCCACTTATATTTGCATATTCCCATTCACAGGGAACATAGAAAGTTTCCAAGGTTTACCTTTCTAGACCGGCATTACTAGTTTGTAGCTCTTCCATTTGGTCTTGCCACAGTCCCAAGGATATTTACTATGGTCCTGGTAATGGTGGTACGAGCTCAAGGAATCTCAGTAGCTCCCCATATAGACAACATTCTAATGCCGGTGTCCTCTCTTCAGCAAGCTGTGAATTACACAGAAGCTGTCCTTTAACAGCTTTGCAGTTATGTTTGGAGTATCAATCTGCCAAACAGTTCTTTGACACCTTCAACTCTATGTGCTTCTTATATGCAATCATATACTCAGTGTCTATGTTCCTGTCTTTGACAGATCAAAGCAGGGACAAACTACAATGGGCATTTACTTGACTTCAGCACACTGCTTCCTTCAGTTGCTCAATACTATGAAGCTGTCAATTTCTGCATTTTTCTCTACTTTGGTAATATAATGGGAACTGTCTCAAAGGATCTTACTAGATCAAGAGACAAACTAGTCCCTAGCACGGAGGCAGAATCACCAATCCTTTGTCCAGTGGGCATTCTTCCTTCGGCCAGTGAGAACTGTGATCACAGCAGAGGTCTACCTATGAGGTTGGGGGTGATTTGGGGGACTGTTAAAGCGCAGGGAGTTTGATCTCCTCGGGAGGCGAAGATACCAATTAATATCCTGAAACTCTGGGCAATCTTCATAGCTCTACAGAGTTAACCCAGCCTCAGGCAAGAATCTTTTATCCAATTTCAGTCAGACAATGTTACATCAGTAGTTTACATTAATCATGTAAATGATCCCTAGTGATGAGGGAAGTATCCCAAATGGTGAAATGCCATCATTGCTTGATTTTGGTCATTCACATTCTGAGAGTGAACAATTGGTGCTGTAGATTTTCATTTGTCAACACCTTCACCCGGGAGAGAGGTTTTTGAACCAGGAGGTGTTCTACCAGATAGCGAGGAAATGGGGTTTGCTGGTCATAGATCTCATGGCTTCTTGACTGGATCACAAGTGACCCCATAAGTGTGCCAAGTTTCGGGATCCTAAAGTAGATCTGTTAAATGCCCTAATAGTTCCCTGGTCTTTCAGTCTAATATACATTATCTGTCCATTTGTCTTCCTTCATTTGAGTGATAGCAAAAACATGCATTAGTGATTATGACTGCTCCATTTTGGCTTTGCAGGACTTGGTATGTGGACCTGATTCAAATGACCTCTTGCCCGCCTTGGTGGCTCCCTCTCAGAAGAGACCTTTTTTCATCAGGACCTCAAAACTCTAGCTTTGATGGCTTGACGAATGAACACTTAAACATGAAACAAACCATTTTTCAGATAGAGCATACTTTTTAAACAACTTTCTATTATTAATTTAGCTTAAATTCCTTTGTTGAAGGAGCACCAATGTGCTACTGGGACCTAGCTGATCACATCAGTAAGCCAATGACAAGAGGCATATATGTGCAGCCACCAATCAGCAGCTAGCTCCCGGATCCTGAGCCTACCTATGTATGCTTTTCAACCAAGGTTACCAAGAAAACAAAGCAAATTAGATAATAGAAGTAAATTGGAAATTTGCTTAAAATTATATGCTCTATCTGATTCATAAAATAATTTTTTTGGCTAACAGAAGGTTATCCGATTAATGTAATTGAGGGTCCAGAAAGCCTATTATCAGGCATATCTATCATAAGGTATGTTTTGGGCCTGGTGCACTAAAAAAAGAATACCATTGGAATTCTTTTTAAATTCCTAGAGTTCTGGAGTTTCTTCAGGACAGTCTGGAGAAGGGTTTATCAGACAGTTCTCTTAAGGGTCAGATTATATACGTATATGTTCTGTACCACAAGATTTCCAAAATTCCTGATGTTCAGGCTTGATTGGAATTAAGCTGGTAATTTGACCAGTTATTCCTCCTTGGAGCCTTAATCTGGTTTTGAGGGTTCTTCAAGCCCCCCTCCATTTGAACCCATGCAAGGGATGGACCCTCAGCTTTTGTCCTGGAAGGTGCTTTCCACTTTTGTCTGCAACAAGGGTTTCTAAACTTTTTGATTTGTCTTTGCAAGCCTCTTTTTTTTTTTTTTTAATCAGGATAAGGCTTTGCTACAAACAAGTTATTGTTGACTTACTAAGTTTGTATCTGCAAATACTATTAAACATGATATTGTAGTTCCTTTCTTGTGCTGGGCTCCTAAAAACTCAAAAGAGCAACATCTTCACAACGTTGATCTGGTAACTGTTATAGGGATAGGTGCTCCTTTAGTAAAAACAAATCTGATAAATCAAAGTAAGCATAAAAGAAATAGATTATGTTAAAAACAGAAAACAATATACTTACGCCTAGATTTAGAGTTCTGCGTTACCCGTCAAAAGCAGCATTAAGGGGTCCTAATGCTGCTTTTGGCCGCCCGCTGGTATTTAGAGTCAGGCAGGAAAGGGTCTAACGCTCATTTTCAAGCCGCGACTTTTCCATACCGCAGATCCCCTTACGCCAATTGCGTATCCTATCTTTTCAATGGGATATTCCTAACGCCGGTATTTAGAGTCTTGGCTGAAGTGAGCAGTAGACCCTCTACCGACAAGACTCCAGCTGCAGAAAAAAGTCAGTAGTTAAGAGCTTTATGGGTTAACGCCGGTTTATAAAGCTCTTAAGTACAGTGCTCTAAAGTACACTAACACCCATAAACTACCTATGTACCCCTAAACCGAGGTCCCCCCACATCGCCGCCACTATAATAAATATTTTTAACCCCTAATCTGCCGACCGCACACCGCCGCCACCTACATTATCCCTATGAACCCCTAATCTGCTGCCCCTAACATCGCCGACACCTACATAATATTTATTAACCTCTAATCTGCCCCCCCCCCCAACGTCGTCGCTAACTAATTACACTTATTAACCCCTAATCTGCCGACCGGACCTCGCCGCCACTATAATAAATGTATTAACCCCTAAACCGCCGCACTCCCGCCTCGCAAACACTATAATAAATAGTATTAACTCCTAATCTGCCCTCCCTAACATCGCCGCCACCTAACTTCAAGTATTAACCCCCTATCTGCCAACCGGACTTCACCGCTACTCTAATAAAGTTATTAACCCCTAAAGCTAAGTCTAACCCTAATACCCCCCTAAATTAAATATAATTTTAATCTAACAAAATAAATTAAATCTTATTAACTAAAGTATTCCTATTTAAAGCTAAATACTAACCTGTAAAATAAACCCTAATATAGCTGCAATATAACAAATAATTATATTGTAGCTATTTTAGGATTTATATTTATTTTACAGGCAACTTTGTATTTATTTTAACTAGGTACAATAGCTATTAAATAGTTATTAACTATTTAATAGCTACCTAGTTAAAATAATTACAAAATTACCTGTAAAATAAATCCTAACCTAAATTACAATTAAACCTAACACTACACTATCAATAAATTAATTAAATAAATTACCTACAATTACATACAATTAAATAAACTAAACTAAATTACAAAAAACAAACAAACACTAAATTGCAAAAAATAAAAAAAGATTACAAGAATATTAGGCTAATTACACCTACTCTAATCCCCCTAATAAAATAAAAAAGCCCCCCAAAATAATAAAGGTCCCTACCCTATTCTAAATTAAAAAGTAACCAGCTCTTTTACCAGCCCTTAAAAGGGCTTTTTGCGGGGCATGCCCCTAAGTAATCAGCTCTTTTGCCTGTAAAAAAAAAAAAAATACAACCCCCCCCAACATTAAAACCCACCACCCACATACCCCTACTCTAACCCACCCAAACCCCCCTTAAATAAACCTAACACTACTCCCCTGAAGATCTCCCTACCTTGAGTCGTGTTCACCCAGCCGGGCACCGATGGACCAAAAGTGGACATCCGGAGCGGCAGAAGTCTTCATTCAAGCGGCATCTTCTATCTTCATCCATCCGGAGCGGAGCCATCTTCTTCCAGCGGACGCGGATCCATCCTCTTCAACCGACGCCTACTCGCCGAATGAAGGTTCCTTTAAATGACGTCATCCAAGATGGCGTCCCTCGAATTCCGATTGGCTGATAGGATTCTATCAGCCAATCAGAATGAAGGTTGGAAAAATCTGATTGGCTGATTAAATCAGCCAATCAGATTGAGCTTGCATTCTATTGGCTGATCGGAACAGCCAATAGAATGCGAGCTCAATCTGATTGGCTGATTAAATCAGCCAATCGGATTGAACTTGAATCAGATTTTTCCTACCTTAATTCCGATTGGCTGATAGAATCCTATCAGCCAATCGGAATTCGAGGGATGCCATCTTGGATGACGTCATTTAAAGGAACCTTCATTCGGTAGGTGTCGGTTGAAGAGGATGGATCCACGTCGGCTGGAAGAAGATGGCTCGGCTCCGCTCCGGAAGGATGAAGATAGAAGATGCCGCTTGGATGAAGATGTCTGCCGGTCCGGATGTCCTCTTCTGCCCGGATAGGATGAAGACGTCTGCCGCTCCGGATGTCCTCTTTTGGTCCATCGGTGCCCGGCTGGGTGAACACGACTCAAGGTAGGGAGATCTTCAGGGGGGCAGTGTTAGGTTTATTTAAGGGGGGTTTGGGTTAGAGTAGGGGTATGTGGGTGGTGGGTTTTAATGTTGGGGGGGTTGTATTTTTTTTTACAGGCAAAAGAGCTGATTACTTAGGGGCATGCCCCGCAAAAAGCCCTTTTAAGGGCTGGTAAAAGAGCTGGTTACTTTTTAATTTAGAATAGGGTAGGGACCTTTATTATTTTGGGGGGCTTTTTTATTTTATTAGGGGGCTTAGAGTAGGTGTAATTAGCCTAATATTCTTGTAATCTTTTTTTTGTAATTTAGTTTAGTTTATTTAATTGTATGTAATTGTAGGTAATTTATTTAATTAATTTATTGATAGTGTAGTGTTAGGTTTAATTGTAACTTAGGTTAGGATTTATTTTACAGGTCATTTTGTAATTATTTTAACTAGGTAGCTATTAAAAAGTTAATAACTATTTAATAGCTATTGTACCTAGTTAAAATAAATACAAAGTTGCCTGTAAAATGAATATAAATCCTAAAATAGCTACAATATAATTATTCGTTATATTGTAGCTATATTAGGGTTTATTTTACAGGTAAGTATTTAGTTTTAAATAGGAATACTTTAGTTAATAAGATTTAATTTATTTTGTTAGATTAAAATTATATTTAATTTAGGGGGGTGTTAGGGTTAGACTTAGCTTTAGGGGTTAATACATTTATTAGAGTAGCGGTGAGGTCCGGTCGGCAGATTAGGGGTTAATACTTGAAGTTAGGTGGCGGCGACGTTGGGGGGGGGGGGCAGATTAGGGGTTAATACTATTTATTATAGTGTTTGTGAGGCGGGAGTGCGGCGGTTTAGGGGTTAATAACTTTATTATAGTATCGGCGAGGTCCGGTCGGCAGATTAGGGGTTAATAAGTGTAGGTAAGGTAGCGGCGACATGGGGGGGGCAGATTAGGGGTTAATACTATTTATTATAGTGTTTGCGAGGCGGGAGTGCGGCGGTTTAGGGGTTAATAACTTTATTAGAGTAGCGGTGAGGTCCGGTCGGCAGATTAGGGGTTAATAAGTGTAGGTAAGGTAGCGGCGACGTTGGGGGGGCAGATTAGGGGTTAATAAATATAATATAGGGGTCGGCGGTGTTAGGGGCAGCAGATTAGGGGTACATAGGTATAATGTAGGTTGTGGCATTGTCTGGAGCGGCAGATTAGGGGTTAATAATATAATGCAGGTGTCAGCGATAGCGGGGGCGGCAGATTAGGGGTTAATGAGTGTAAGGTTAGGGGTGTTTAGACTCAGGGTTCATGTTAGGGTGTTAGGTGCAGACTTAGAAAGTGTTTCCCCATAGGAAACAATGGGGCTGCGTTGGGAGCTTAACGCTGCTTTTTTGCAGGTGTTAGGTTTTTTTTCATCCCAAACTGCCCCATTGTTTCCTATGGGGGAATCGTGCATGAGCACGTTTTGCCAGCTTACTGCTACCGTAAGCAACGCTGGTATTGAGGGTTGAAGTGGCGGTTCATTCGGCTCAACGCACCCTTTTTGGAGCCTAACGCAGCCCTTCAGACAACTCTAAATACCAGCGTTGTCTTAAGGGTGCGTTGGGAAAAAAAGCTGAGTTAGCTACGCGGGTCTTTACCGACAAAACTCTAAATCTAGCCGTTAGTTTCTTGCAAAATTAATACTTATACATTCTCAGTGTAGCCACTGCCCTCAGGCAGAAGAGAGCAGACGTGCATTCACTAAGCCAGCTCAAGTTACTCTAAAAGATGTATTCCTAGATAAGACTTCCTGTAGAGACTCCAGCCCCCTTTTTGGGGCAGTGGCAGCAAGTAAAGGAGCCTGCACAAATGAAGTAAAAAAAAAAGGTAAAATCCTTTTAAAATGATTTCTATTAAATATACCCCACTGCTGAGTTTTTTTTTCTTTATTACAATAATGAAGCAGACTGTTTTATACCCTTTTAAGTTCTATGTGGTAGCCATGTAAACCTTTAGACTCTCTTCTCCCTTGTTCGTCCATTTCTCTGGGTCACAAAGCTACAGCAGTTACTTTACTTTAGCTGCTTAGCTTCAAGGGATATGAAATAAAAAAAATGTATTTCATGATTCAGATAGAGGCCTCTATTTATCAAGCTGTCAACCGCAAATACGCTGGAATTCCGCTGATTCGCTGTAGTTATCAAGCCCTACAGACCGGCAAAAGTAGAATCTAGTGACATAATTTACGATCCGCCGGACTCAGTCCGACACAGATCGATGGTTATGTCACTCCAGATGTTCCGAACGCAAGTTCGGCACAATATGACTACTTTTGGAAGTTATCAAAGAACAACCAGGTACGCTCGCCACTATTCCGGCCCAGCGTACCTGGTGTTCAATCCGCCGCCCTGGAGGCGGCGGATCCCATAGGAATCAATGGGAGTCTGACAGCAGCGAGAGCTCATGTTCGCTGCTGCCCGATATCCCATTGATTTCTATGGGAAGTGTCTGCACCTAACACCCTAACATGTACCCCGAGTCTAAACACCCCTAATCTGCCCCCCCTACACCGCCGCCACCTACTTTATACTTATTAACCCCTAAACCGCCGCCTTGACACCGCCGCCACCTACATTATACGTATTAACCCCTAAATCACCGCTCCCGGACCCCGCCGCAACTAAATAAAATGTTTAACCCCTGAACCGCCGCTCCCGGACCCCGCTGCCACCTACATTGTACCTATTAACCCATAATCTGCCACCCCCTATATAAAGTTATTAACCCCTATCCTGCCGATCCCGGACCCCGCCGCAAATAAAATAATTGTTTAACCCCTAAACCGCCGCTCCCGGAGCCCGCCGCCACCTACATTACATTTATTAACCCCTATCCTGCCCCTCCCCACACCGCCGCCACTATATTAAATTATTTAACCCCTAAACCTAAGTCTAACCCTATCCCTAACACCCCCCTAACTTAAATATTATTTAAATTAATCTAAATAAATATTCCTATAATTAAATAAATTAATCCTATTTAAAACTAAATACTTACCTATAAAATAAACCCTAAGATAGCTACAATGTAACTAATAGTTACATTGTAGCTTTTTTAGGGTTTATTTTTATTTTACAGGCAACTTTGTATTTATTTTAACTAGGTACAATAGCTATTAAATAGTTATTAACTATTTAATAGCTACCTAGCTAAAATAAATACAAAATGACCTGTAAAATAAATCCTAACCTAAGTTACAATTACACCTAACACTACACTATCATTAAATAAATTAAATTAATTAAATACAATTATCTACAATTAAATTAAAATAACTAAAATTAACTAAAGTACAAAAAAAAAACCTCTAAATTACAGAAAATAAAAAAAGAAGTTTAAACTAATTACACCTAATCTAAGCCCCCTAATAAAATAAAAAAGCCCCCCAAAATAATAAAATTCCCTTCCCTAAACTAAATTACAAATAGCCCTTAAAAGGGCCTTTTGCGGGGCATTGCCCAAAGTAATCAGTAAATGTAATACAAGGTGGCGCAACTTAGCTTGCTATTCCCAAAGTGTAAATATCAATAGTTATAATTGCTTAGACGTTGCGGGTCAGTTATACACACCAATATCTGTATGCTCCTATTAGCAAATATATATATACACACAATGAAAAAATAAAATGCAATTTATTGTTTATATGATTTAAAAACATAAAATCTGCAATAAGCAAGATCGTCAAAACATAACATATATATGTAATTTATAAAACTAGACACTGTCAAAAATCAATAAAAATAAAACTCTATCGTTTCTCGAATATATCCAAAATTATATAGATTGTTACTGTTAGAGTCCAACAATGTAACTAACAAAAATTGGCAACAATTCTAGATAAACTGCCTGCTTGAGGATATCAGAACTTAATTGTTATATGTAACAACTATATAGTCTTAATCCAATACTTAAAAAGCTCTTGGGGTGTAGTATGGCGATCAGCCAGATGGCTATGAATACAATGAATAGAAAATGTTATTATTTGTTTAGGCAAGTTTGCCCGATGTTACCTTATAGTGTTTCTGTGTGAACACACTATTTGTGGTAAGTCCGGGATGAAAGGTTCTCCCAAAGCACTCCGTTGAGAATTATGCTTTAAGTGCCGGTAAGTAGTGTACTCCGTTCTGTGCTGAGTAATTCTTTGCCGGTCTTTGGTTTTTGTGATGATGACTTGCTGTTAAGAGCCTGCTCACCATACTACACCCCAAGAGCTTTTTAAGTATTGGATTAAGACTATAGTTGTTACATATAACAATTAAGTTCTGATATCCTCAAGCAGGCAGTTTATCTAGAATTGTTGGCAATTTTTGTTACATTTTTGGACTCTAACAGTAACAATCTATATAATTTTGGATATATTCGAGAAACGATAGTTTTATTTTTACTGATTTTTAACAGACACCGGTGTCCAGTTTTATAATTTACATATATATGTTACGTTTTGACGATCTTGCTTATTGCAGATTTTATGTTTTTAAATCATATAAACAATAAATTGCATTTTATTTTTTCATTGTGTGTATATATATATTTGCTAATAGGAGCATACAGATATTGGTGTGTATAATTGACCCGCAACGTCTAAGCAATTATAACTATTGATATTTATACTTTGGGAATAGCAAGCTAAGTTGCGCCACCTTATATTACATTTACTTTGAAACTTTTGGGATAACGTTTTAAAAGGTGAGCTACATTCCCTACCTATCCCACAGTCTAATCCTTTTTTGTATTTCCCAAAGTAATCAGCTCTTTTACCTGTAAAAAAAAGAAATACAACCCTCCCCAACATTAAAACCCACCACCCACACCCAACCTTACTCTAAAACCCACCTAATCCCCCCTTAAAAAAACCTAACACTACCCCATTGAAGATCACCCTACCTTGAGACGTCTTCACCCAGCCGGGCACAAGTCTTCATCCGATCCGGCCAGAAGTCTTCATCGAATCCGGGCAGAAGAGGTCCTCCAAGCAGCAGAAGTCTTCATCCAAGCGGCATCTTCTATCTTCAATCAACCGGAGCGGAGCAGGTCCATCTTCAATCCAGCCGATGCAGAGCCATCCTCTTCAAACGATGTCCTAACACTGAATGAAGGTTCCTTTAAATGACGTCATCCAAGATGGCGTCCCTTGAATTCCGATTGGCTGATAGGATTCTATTAGCCAATCGGAATTAAGTTAGGAAAAATCCGATTGGCTGATGCAATCAGCCAATAGGATTGACCTTGCATTCTATTGGCTGTTCCAATCAGCCAATACCTTAATTCCGATTGGCTGATAAAATCCTATCAGCCAATCGGAATTCACGGGACGCCATCTTAGATGACGTCATTTAAACTTAAGAACCTTCATTCAGTGCTAGGACGTCGTTTGAAGAGGATGGCTCCGCGTCGGCTGGATTGAAGATGGACCCGCTCCGCTCCGGTTGATTGAAGATAGAAGATGCTGCTTGGATGAAGACTTCTGCCGCTTGGAGGACCTCTTCTGCCCGGATTCAATGAAGACTTCTGCCCGGATTCGATGAAGACTTCTGGCCGGATCGGATGAAGACTTGTGCCCGGCTGGGTGAAGATGTCTCAAGGTAGGGTGATCTTCAATGGGGTAGTGTTAGGTTTTTTTAAGGGGGGATTGGGTGGGTTTTAGAGTAAGGTTGGGTGTGGGTGGTGGGTTTTAATGTTGGGGGGGGGGTGTATTTCTTTTTTTTACAGGTAAAATAGCTGAATACTTTGGGGCAATGCCCTGCAAAAGGCTCTTTTAAGGGCTATTTGTAATTTAGTTTAGGGTAGGGAATTTTATTATTTTGGGGTTTTTTTTTATTTTATTAGTGGGCTTAGATTAGGTGTAATTTGTTTAAACTTCTTTTTTTTATTTTCTGTAATTTAGAGGGTTTTTTTTGTACTTTAGTTAATTTTAGTTATTTTAATTTAATTTTAGGTAATTGTATTTAATTAATTTAATTTATTTAATGATAGTGTAGTGTTAGGTGTAATTGTAACTTAGGTTAGGATTTATTTTACAGGTAATTTTGTATTTATTTTAGCTAGGTAGCTATTAAATAGTTAATAACTATTTAATAGCTATTGTACCTAGTTAAAATAAATACAAACTTGCCTGTAAAATAAAAATAAACCCTAAGATAGATACAAATGTAACTATTAGTTATATTGTAGCTATCTTAGGGTTTATTTTATAGTATTTAGTTTTAAATAGGAATAATTTAGTTAATAATAGTAATTTTATTTAGATGTATTTAAATTATATTTGTTAGGGGGGTTTAGGGTTAGACTTAGGTTTAGGGGTTAATTCATTTAATATAGTGGCGGCGGTGTAGGGGGGGCAGGATAGGGGTTAATAAATGTAATGTAGGTGGCGGCGGGCTCTGGGTGCGGCGGTTTAGGGGTTAAACAATTTATTTATTTGCGGCGGGGTCCGGGATCGGCAGGATAGGGGTTAATAACTTTATGTAGGTGGTGGCGGTATAGGGGGCCGCAGATTAGGGGTTAATAGGTATATAATATATTTATTAGAGTTGCGGCGGGGCCCGGGAGCGGCGGTTTAGGGTTTAATATATTTATTAGAGTTGTCGCGGGGTCCGGGAGCGGCGGTTTAGGGGTTAATAAATTTATTTAGTTGCGGGGGGGTCCGGGGTTTAGGGGGTATAACTGTATAGTATAGTTTGGGTGCTTAGTAACAGGCTAGCAAGAAAGCTGTGAATAAGCCGATGAGCAGCGAGATCGATGACTGTTAGTTAACAACAGTCGCTGCTCATCGCACTGTACTTGGTGCGCGGCTTTTTGACAGCTTTCTTGATATATTTGGTGAACGTATTCAGGTCCGCGGCGGCGATGTTAGGCGAGCGTATTGGGGCCGGCGAATGCAGGAAAGTAGACGGCTTGTTAAATAGAGGCCAGAGCATGCGATTTTAAACAACTTTATAGTTTGTTTTTCTTCGTTGTTGAAAAGCAGGGATATATGCTTAGGAGCCAGCCCATTTCTGGAGCACTATATGGCAGCAGTTTTACAAGAATATTATCCATTTGAAAGAACACTAGATGGCAGCACTATTTCCTGCCATGTAGTACTCCAGATGCCTACCTAGGTATCTCTTGAAAACAGAATATCATGGGAACAAAGCAAATTTGATAATAGAAGTAAATTGGAAACTTTTTTTTCTTAAATCCTAAAGTTCTGTCTAAATAACAAAAAACATTTTTTGGTTTCATATCCCTTTAAGGCGGCCTCCTGATTGCATTACTGCTCTTTCCACTAGAGCCGTTTCTACTTCTTGGGCCTTCCATAATGAGGCCACCATAGACCAGATATGTAAGGAGACTGCTTGGTCTTCCTTGTCACTAAAGTATGACATTTTGACATGTGTGCCTCTTTAGAGGCTGCTTTTCCTTAATTGCCTTACCTGTATTGTCTCCCCTATTTCATGGTGGTCACGTGGACTTCGCTACATGGGTATAAAATCCCTCATGTGATATCTTGTGGACTCTCAAC
This sequence comes from Bombina bombina, assembly GCF_027579735.1. Classification (NCBI taxonomy): domain Eukaryota; kingdom Metazoa; phylum Chordata; class Amphibia; order Anura; family Bombinatoridae; genus Bombina; species Bombina bombina. The sequence goes on along the minus strand of NC_069500.1, from coordinate 726,904,671 downwards.
ATCTTATGAAAGATAACAAAATGTATGCTTACCTGATAAATGAATATATTTTTATGATGGTGAAAATACACAATTAGTGCCCTTGTTTTCCTTTACAGCTGGCAGCAGAAGGGTTTTCTGTGCACTTTATTTAACCTGCTTTGTCCTTTACTACTTATAATAAGACGTTATGTCTTGCAGTCTCTGTAACCATCATATTTTTTTTTCTTTCATGATTCATAATCATTCATAATTCATAATTTTACTTCCATAATCAAATATGCCTTGTTCTTATGGTATTCTTTGTTAAAAAGCCTAGGTAGGTATAATGCATGTGTCTGGAGAATTTTATGGGAGAAAACACTGCTGCCACCTAGTGCTCTTGCAAATGTATAACATTGTTAAAATGATTCTTGCAAAACTACTTCCAAATAGTGCTTCAAACACGTGCACGTTCCTGAGCCTATCTACCTGCTATTCAACAACAGATACCAAGAGAACAAAGTAAATGTGAACTTTTTTAAAAATCTGAATCAATATAGAATTTTTTAGTGTTCAAGTTTAAGCAGCCGTTTAACATTTTTATTTGTACGTTCTCTATTTTATCCAAGGTTCACATGCTGAAGAAATCTAAACAAAAGCAAAAGAAAACATCCGGAAGCTCAAAAGAAACAAAAACAGAATCTGTTACATCTAATGACAATGGAAGCTAAGAATGCAGGATCTGCAATAAAAACTGAATATCAGAACCTCACAGTGAAACACTGCAAGTACTGACCACAAACAAAGAACTGATACCGACCTGCTGTGTCTAGAAAAGGACTCGTATAAATGAGAAGAAGAAAAAATCCTTCCACAATATAACTGTATTTTATTTCTCTGTATTATGCAGTGCTTGGCTCAGTTTGTTCCTGCAGAATCCACTTAATTTATTTTTTTCTTTCAATGTTGTTTTGTTAATATATATTCTTATCTGGGCAATAACCCTGTATTTCTCAATGCAGTCCCTTTGTTTAAAGGTTCTGAGTATAGTGCATGAGATCAAGTGATTCTTTTTCATGTAAAACAATAGCTTCTATATGCTCGAATGTAATAAATACGGCTTCCAAAATGAATGACAGAACAACGGTAGCAAACATGAAGCAAAATGTGAGAAATGGGGGGTGGTATTGCGTCAACGTGAACTGCTAAATGGCTCTCTGGTAACGTTGAGTGGAATGGTGTATATCACATATTTTACATACATGTAGAACTGATTCATATACAAAATGTTTCTGCCATCTAATTGATCATAATGTAATAGTTTATTTATTGAATGCTAAATGTATTTTTTAGCTGTCTTAGACTGTGTACCAATCCACAGTTCATAGAAATACGTTTTTTAAACGTAGCAACACAAGTTGATTTGTAAGCAATGATCAACAGCAAATTAATATTTTTCGTTAATTGTAAATATATTGGAGGAGACATTTTCACTAACAATTGTGCCAAGGATCACATGAAATAACTATTTTTGTTTGTTTTTTAAATCTTGCTGATGTTACATGAGTATATGTAATGCATATTGAATAGAATCAAACTTGTTTATTGTTTTAAATAGACAAATTTTAAAGTTTAGCGTTTAACAGGTAGCCCCTGACCAGATGTTTTGGTGTATGAGTATGTTAGGTCCAGAACATTTAACCCCTTCAGGACGGGGCAAGAGTTGAAGATCGGAACAAAGTTTCAATGAAAACTCTTGCTCTAAAAAGGAAATCATGTGATCTTTGATGTGATCACATGACTTCAATGCTGGGATTGACTCATGGGGAACTGCCTATGATGCTAGGCACGTCCCACAGTCAGATTTTTTTATTTGCTAAAGCAGGAGGGAGAAGGACGCCTTAAAACTAAGGCCGTTCCATCCTGTTTTAAAGGCGTTTTAAGCCAGCGCTTTTAAGGATAGCATGGAACATCCTTATGGTGTCTAGGGGTTGAGACACTCAGGCATTATTGCTGTCTTGTATATTATGCCTAAATGTGCATTTTTATCGGGCAGCTTAGGTTGCAGGTTTTGTGGTTATTTGTAGATGTATAATTTCATATTGTATTTAAAAATCTAGTTAATTTTACAAATTACATCTGGGGTGTTCTACGGGGATATTACAAATGAAACATTTTACGTCTGTGTAGAAAAACAATCTTTCAAGTACACTTATTTGGTGCAAACATGACATTCAAGTTCATATTGCAACAATATATATATATATATATATATATATATATCCATTTGTTCAAAATGCATAATGTTCTAGCTCAGTGTGAGTTTTTAATTGAAAGTTTTATTTTTGATGTGGTAACTGTCATAGTTAAATTGAATTATTTGGCATGAATTTAAAAAAGTACAGGTATATGTATATAAATATGGCATATTCTAAAAGTGCATGTTAAGAACCGTGAAAGGATAAAAAATGGCTAAACATTCTGCTGCTAAATAAAAATAATACTTAAATATGTAAAACATAATATTAAGAAAACATATGTTTGCTATCCTCTTTCATTATTCTTTAATAATTTAGTCTATGCTTTTCAATATTGTGTCTACTGAAAATGATTTAAAAGAATCCGTGTAAAACAAAGTAAGCAAATGAAGAGACAGAAACATTAAAGAGTAAAATATTGTATATCATGTCTAGAGTACAATATTTGTTATAAACATTGTGTTTTAAAGGACAGTGATGCCATTACTGGATTTAGCTATAGGTCATCACAGCTGTGTAAAGATCTCACATCTTCATATCCACATCTTGAGGTTTATTTTTTATTGTTTAAAAAGATAGATAATCTCTTTATTACCCATTTCCCAGTTTTGCATAATTAACACAGTTATATGAATATACGTTTTACCTCTGATTACCTTGTATCTAAGCTTCTGCAGACTACCTCCTTATTTCAGTTTTCTTTACAAACTTGCATTTTAGCCAATCTGTGCTGACTCATAAGTAACTACAAGGGAGTGAGCACAATGTTATCTATATGGCACACATGGACTATCGCTGTCTAGCTGTAAATAACTGTCGCAATGCACTGAGATAAGAGGCAGCCTTCAAGGGCTTAGAAATTTAGCATTTGAGCTTACCTAGGTTTAGTTTTCAACAAAGAATACCAAGAGAACAAAGCAAATTTGATTATAAAAGTAAACTGGAAAGTTGTTTAAAATTGCATGCCCTATCTGAATCATGAATGTTTAATATTGACTAGACTGTCCCTTTAAGTACAAGCAAAAGCATCTGCAGAATCATTTTTTTCAGTGAAGATAGTGGCTCAATCTTTTTAAACTATATATTTGGAGATGGACAATATATATATATATATATATCTATATCTTTTGGAATTATTGAAGCAATTGGATTTAACCACTTTAATATCATACATATAACATCATCATTAAGTGATAGAGACTGAGTTATAGATACTTTTTTTTTTTTTTTTTTAAGTTTGAATGTGCAATAAAATTGGTAGTAAAATAGGTCATAAAAAATAGAACATATACTTTTTATTTTTGTAAACACATTCTTAAAGAGAGGATTTCTATATCTAATCACCAAATATTTAGGCAATATATATGGGACATTTGATTTCTCTGTCTAATTATCATTCACTACCAAGATAAATGTGTGTGTGTGTATACATATATATAATGGAACAAAATAAGCTAGGGAAAACTGATGTAATACTCTTGAAGCATGTTTTCTGTGAATGCAACTTATAGATTTAATTAGATTTTTATAAAGTATATATATGTAATTTTTTATATTTATTGTAAAACAGTCTATAAATAAAAGTAGTTTGCTATATAAAAGGTAAGTATACAATTTTATAATTTAAATTCTAGAGATAAAATGTCTTGATTTTTCTGAATTAAAAGTTATTCATTTTTTACATGCAAAATTATTTTTTATCACAAAAATATTAAACAAGGCTATTCACATCTTTGCATCAATTATTTTAAGAAATGTTGTATAGCGGAATGTGGAAAACTACTTTGCCATTTTTTTCCCCCCAATTATTTTTTTTTTTTACTTAAGTCTGCATACTTCATAAAATAGTCAGATACATTTCTGATTTTACTATTGTAATGTATAAAGGAAAATTACTGATCATTTATAGATATCAGTTGTTTTCAGTGGGGAAAAAAAATTACTAGAACCAAATGTTTTTTGTGCACATTTTTAGATAAATGTATTCAAAAGTAATTTTACAATTAAAAATGTGTGACCATATTTGTAACACAAATTCAGAAAGGATACCAGAATGGGTCCCTTTGTTAGACTTAATATTTTCTACATTATTTATTTTTTAATTGCATTTCACCTTTAAATATTTGCTTAGTTTGGGATTTTTGCGGGAGGGCCATCCTGTCTCTATTATTTTGAAAAAAAGATGATTTATCCTCTAAAGTGAATATCTGTTGTTGCTCTTTAATAATTTATCATGGTTTACTACAGCCCATCTAGAAGTAGTAATAGGTGTTGCTTTTTTGTGAATATTGAAAATGAATGTGGTAATTTTAATGTCAGTTTTATGGCTGATTTCCAAACAAACTGAATATAATACAGTAAAAAGCATTCAGCTTCTAATATGAACTACTTAAGCATTGTCCATGGTGCCAAGGTTTTGTTAATAAATGTGTAAAAAAAATATTATGTCAGTTCAATTTAGATTTAATATTTTATGCCTCAAAATGAATATCAAAGTTTTATGTTTACTTGTGGTTTAATCTTGAAGATGGGGTTTTATTGGTGTATCTGATAATCTACCTGGCAATTTTGTTTTCTGAAATGTACATTTTTATATTAAAAATAGTTGTGTTATAGTTATTGGAAAAAAATATGTATATATTTTGCAACATATCTGTGTGTGTTCCTTGTTTAATTTGCACTGATTTGGATTCTGTATTTGAGTGTAAATGTTGTGATATTTTAGCACTAAGTTTTTGTGACAAATACAGTAATTTCATGTTAACTGTCTAAAGTTTTATTTTCCAAAGCAACATTTTTCTGTTCATCTTATTTATAATGACTTGGTAGCTGAAACTAATATTTTTTTTAAATTCAGAATGTTTTTTTCTTTTTCTATGTAAGGTTTTTATTTTATTTAAAAATAGCTATTTAAATGCCCAATGTCATTTATTCCAAAATAATCCTATTTTGTGGTCTTCAAGATTAATTCTATTAAAATTGGGTGTGCCTCACATTTTAGTTGGTCGAATAATCTGAGAATTTAGTCCAACACTTAAGATTTAAAGAGATTTTCTTCATAAATGGAAAGAGTCCACAGCTACATTCATTACTTTTGGGAAATAAGAACCTGGCCACCAGGGGGAGGCAAAGACACCCCAGCCAAAAGGCTTAAATACTCCTCCCACTTCCCTCATCCCCCAGTCATTTTTTCTCCCAGGAGGTTGGCAGAGAAGTGTCAGAAGTTTGTTTTCTTCTCTTATGGAGAGTAGTACTCTTCAACATGGGATGGGAGTTTTAAGTAATCCTGTCAGTCTCTCAGTGAGGGCTTGGATGAAAGTTAGAGTCCGGAGATGCAGGAAGAGTCTTTCTTGGAAACCATCCTGACTCATTTTAACAACTCCACAAGCAATCAGCGTTGTCTAACTTCGCTTCGCTGCCTGCTTCCTTCACTCAAGTCCATGGCGGAGGCGAGGCTACTATCCGTCACACTTGAAGGGCCGTGTTCATGTTCCACGGCATAGATTCCAGTAAGATTGTTTCATTTTACTTCTTCATAAATGTACTATAACTCATTTGTGCCTGTGAACTCACATGAAAAATACAGGGTCTCCTGTATACAGGAACTCCTTTAGTATCTTGGAATCAAGGGTTAATATCTTCTGAGGGGGATTATTGAACAGGGGGGGGGGTTTAATCATGTTTCATATGTGATTCAATCTGCTTATGTGTAGTGTTAACTGGGCTCATGGCTTTTTGTAACATAATGGCCTTTCGAAGTGACGCATCCTTATGGTTGGGCGTGCTTTTTTGGACTGTATGGTTCACCTTGTGACCGGGCGTGTTTACATTCTGGTCTCCCATTTCCGCATTCCTCACTGTGTGGCGACAGAGAATTCTAGTCTGCTGGTGTCTGGTTTATAGGAGGTGGTGAGTGCCCCAGCCTTTGTGGGTGTCAGGTGCCATTTCAATTGTTTTATATATAGTCCTTTTTTTGATATCCTTTATCCATTTATGGAGGATTCTGATGTTGAGATTTTTCACTCTCTGATTCAGATTCTTTGTCCTGTGACGAATGCAAATTGACCCCATTGACTCAGGTCAGTCAGTTATGTTCTTTAGGCCGTCCTAGAGCGCCTTGTTCCTCGGGCTCGGGGATTCAAGGGACTGCTGAGGGATGAGCCATCCGCCTCGGGGGGCCCTGTCCTCTGGGAGGCAAGTTCCCTACCGCTCCCTACTACACATAAGGGTAACCCAGGTTATGTGTTTTCCTCCTCGGAGGGTAGATTGTTCATCCTGGAGGTTGTGGCACGTTTTCGCTTTTATATACTTTTGGCGCTTGCTCGTCTACAAAGTCCAGATGTTTATTTGTGATTGTGATCGTGCCCAATTGCTCCAGGTCTCTTGGCCACTAGGGGGGCATGTGCAGTTCCCTGTTGGTGTAACTGTTCCTGAGTGTTGTGCCTTTCGTTATAGGCTGGCTCACCTTCGTGTTTTACTCAGACACATTTTTGAGCTTGACTACAACACAAATACAGTGGCACCACACCGGCAGCCTTTTCTTATATTAATATTAGCTGACATAAAACCATGTTCATGTCTACATATTTATTGTAGCAGAAAAGTTGGTGCTGTGCAGTGAGTAAATGTATTGGACAGAAAAGAGGAAGAGTTTGGGGACCCTATCCTTGGTTATGGGACTCATCAGTCTCCTTCGAATGGCTCACCTCGTTAGACAATGGGGGGATGAAGTAATCTCCTTTAAGCCTTGTTATCGAGATCCTTCCCAGTTTTGTTGAAAGAACAGGGTTTCTGATAGGCTGGTCCTGCGGATCTGTCTGTTCTTCTTGGGTGTTAACCCTCGGGTTGCCTGTTATTTTATTTTATCCGGTTAGGATGAATTTAATTTTATTTTTCATACTATGTTTCCTGCGGGAACTTAAAAATCTCTGGGATCGATACTCGCTGTTTACTTCTACAGAAGTTGTTTGGGACACGTTAGTCCCATGTTTGTCTGTTTTTCTTCCTCCCTCTCTGAGGGCGGATTTAGCCAGCTTGGCAGTTATGACCCTGGTTGCAGGCTGGTCCTGCTTGGGTTCATATCTTCTGTCTTGCAGCTTATTCAGACACGTGGCGCCTATTATACTTTACTGGTCAGGTTGGGGTGCCGAGTGCTCTTAACATTATTTATGTTCTTACAAGTTTCAGCTAAGCATTCTCAAGAGGACTTGCGGGTCCGTGCGGCTCTCAGCATTGTTTCAGTCCTAAATAGCCGTCTCTGGTGACCGGGTCAGTGAATTTTGCTGCGTCACTCTCTGTTGTTTCCAATACCCTCGGAACCTAGAGTATTCCTTCCCATGTGGTGGGAAAATTAGAGGGTTTAGCGCCTCTTTCTGCTGGTCGGGGCGGTGTTGCTTTAGGAAATTGTCCTTTTTGGACTTGTTCCTTTAGGGGTTCTCTTCTTCATTGAGACCTCTTGGATTGTCAGTTTCTCCTTGTGGATGGGTCACCTTCAGGGGACTTGGATTCCCTTCAGGAGTTGGGTGTTCCTTTTTAGGGACATTAGACAGTGAGGTCCTTTTGGGTTCTGGTTAGGGGTCCTTTCCCGGTGTTGGGAATGCTCTGCATCTCTTCTTGGGGTAGAAGAGGTCCTAGTGGTTTTCCACTCATATGGTTCTGGTATTGCCATCCAGGTGGCATCCAAACCCATGTTTTACTGTTCCTCTGAGGTGATGTGGAGGCTTGATGTTGCTCTGTTCGGGTGACTTGTCCTCACTATTGTGTCTGGAGCTCGTGGCTAGCTGGACAGCTGGCTCAGCCTACTAATGCTCTGTACTGTAGCAATCCAAGGGTTGCTAGTCCGATCCTTGTCAAGGTCTACTCAGCCTTTCCTCCTTTCAAGGTTGATAAAATGAGCAGTGCCCTGTGTCCCTTAAGGGGGATTAGTCGCACTTTCAAGCACAGTCATGTTAAGGTGGCTTGGACGCCTGTTAGCTCTAGTCTCCTTCTATCCCCCGGGCTCTTTGGAGTGTTGGGCTCTTGCAGGGGGTGGTCTCTTCCCTTTGGCTTGGGACTTGCAAGGACTTCTTGCTCGTGTTGTCCGGGTTATTCTGGATTTTTTCCCTAGGAGGTCTGTTTTTTTTATATCAGACGAGGGATTTATGTTCCTGAAAGATTGTTTAATCTAAACATTTGTGGGGCCCAGGCTTCTTGTCCTGATCTTCCGGTTGTCAAGGCTTTTACTCAGCGTTTTCTCTTTGTGGATACCGCAGTGGGATATAACTGGACCTTATGATCCTAGGACTGGCTAGGGGGGTTCCAGTTTCCGGGGTACTAGGGCTCAGCCCTTGTTCTGGCTGTTCTGTTCTACAACTTGGCCAGATTTACTGAGAGCCGGGACTCCTTGGGGCTTGTCTTGTGCCAGACGATATGGTTCCCTTGGGATAGCCAACTGACGTTATCTGATGGTGGGCTTTCCTGCCTAGCAAACAGAAAGGTTTGTGGTTGCTCAGCTGTTACTTTTGCGCCTGGTATGTGTGCTGGCACGATGATGTTTTAAGGGGTTCTTCCGTGTTCGTCAGTGACGTGGCCTTGTGTCCTCTCGGTTCTTCCTATGACTTCCTGTCTTATGGGCAGGTATTTCTCAAAGTTCTCTTCGGGGGCTTGTTGTACTCCTTACGGAGGTGTGGTTCCCTTTTTAGGGGCCTCTCCCATGTTTGGGAGATCGGAAAGGATGTTTATCTGGTTCGGGGATTGGTCTGCTCTTTGAGTTGTTCCTGTCCATCTAGGGAGCTGCTGGCTCTGCATTGAGACTTTATTCGGGTGGCTTTGCTAGATCTCCTTAGGTCTAACGCCTGCTCGATTGTCTTTAGGTTGAGGTGGCTGTGTCCATTCTTCTGCCCTTTTGAGGGCTGGTCTTGGGGTTCCTTTCGGTTCCCTTGCTTTCAGATCTGTCTTTGCTTGGGCTGGTCCGGCTAGGTGCAGGATCTGAGATCTGTTGTTCATCCTCAGGTCTTGGGGGTGTCAGTGGACCTTCTTTTTTAGAGGTTCTATGCCTCTCTGAGATCTCTGAGTAGGCTTGGCGGCCTGGATAGCCACTTCTTCCTTACAGAGAGTGTTTTTTTCCGTGTCTTCCTACGGATGGCAAAGTATTACTAGACTCAGATGTTTCTTCTCTGAGTTTGCTACTTGTTATTCTGTTTGCTCAGTCTCTGAGTTCTGACGTTTTGAGGACTTTGTCTTTAGCTGTCTTTCGGTACTGTTGCACGATGTTTGGGAGATGTTTCTTCTCCTTGATGATGCCTGGTTGCTTCTTGTGGGGTTGTGTGTCGTCTCCCCTTGTTCTGGGGATTCTTTTGGGTCTCTGTGGAGTTAGCCTTCTTTGAAAAGGGTTTTTCCTTTATTGGATCTTGCTCTACCTTTTGGGTATCTCTTTGGCTCACCCTTGTCCTCTTCCCTTCTGGGGATTTTGGTACTGTACTAGTGGGCGACGGTTCTCCTGGAGGAGTGTTGGCTCAGTGAGTTTGCTTTGCGGTCTCTAGTTAGGCTTTCGGACTATCTGCGAGTCAGTGTCCTTGGGGCCTTTTCCTTCTAGTTTTTTTACCCGGCTCCGACGAAGCAGGGTTTGGTTTTGGTTTTTCAGGCATGGTGCCCTCAGAATGGGCCGCCTATTGTACCCTCCCGTTTTTGCATTCATTGTCCTCTATCGCTTTGTATATTGTTTTCCCAAAAGTAATGAATGCAGCTGTGGACTCTTTCCATTTATTAACTTAAATTATGCTTACCTGATAATTTTCTTTTCTTTAGATGGAAAGAGTCCACAGCTCCCCACCCGTAATTTTTCTGCGGAGTGTCCTCTTATTTTTTATTCTTCTGGCACCTTTTCACCCTGGTATTTCTTCTACTGTTCCTTGTTCCTCAGCAGAATGACTGGGGGATGAGGGAAGTGGGAGGAGTATTTAAGCCTTTTGGCTGGGGTGTCTTTGCCTCCTCCTGGTGGCCAGGTTCTTATTTCCCAAAAGTAATGAATGCAGATGTGGACTCTTTCTATCTGAAGAAAAGAAAATTATCAGGTAAGCATAATTTGTTATTTTAAACAGAGGCTAATAGTCATTTCTTCTAGTTATTGTTTTGAAATATTAAACACATAAAAAAAACTGTGATTATAAACTAAATTTATAAATGCTGGAAACCAATAAAAATAATAATCAATACAGTGTGCGCACATCTGTACACCAAACATTTGTGTATTCATTGTAAATGGTGTACTGAGCAACAACATATGGGACCCCATCATCCCACACAACCCCCCTGACACGTTTTGCCTGCTAAGGCTTTAGCAAAGGCCTTAGCAGGCGAAACGCGTCAGGGGGGTTGTGTGGGATGATGGGGTCCCATATGTTGTTGTGTTAATTTTAAAATCTATCAGAGTTGAATGGTGAATAACGATATATTATAACATAATAGAAAACCAGTCCCCTTGTAGTGGGGTAATGCTATTTATCCAGTGGAGTGTTAACAACTGTATCCATCACAGAACCTACGGTTTTTGATTGCCATTCAAAAGGAGGGCATAGAAGGATTAGATAAAACATGTGGCAATAATAGCAGTACAAGTACGCAGTTAACCTAACATAGTACCAAAACATCACAATACTAAAATAGGTATGAATGTGCATAGATAAATATACAAAGCTATTGACAACATATTGAACTGTTATGTTTACAAAACAATAAAGTACACAAGTAATCTTAGAATGTAATGAAACTTTCAACATAGATGCGATCAACCTTAAACCAGTTGTCAACACTGTTTATTAAAATATTAAAACGAGACTTTAAGTTCACATAAAGCAAGATAATTGTCCAATAGTATTGCATATATAACGCATGAAATACTGGTTACTATCAATACTAGTAGAGGTTAACTGCTGTACCTAATAATTGGTGTTTAAATGTATCTAATGCGCTAGTTGCATTAAACGATTGTTGCTCTAATGTATCAATAAGCGCTAACCGGTAGCAATAGCAATCATTATAACCTATGTACACTGAATAGATCGAGGATTAAAGGGGGATAATAGTGACACAAAAAATACACAACACAACATACGATAAGAGACAAAGTGCAGTGAATGTTACTATAACGGTGAACTCTGCTCATATGGTGTACACAATATGATTACTCAAATAAAGTACTGCTTCGTAGCATAAGTAGTGATAACTCACTCAAGTATATACCACACATTACGATATAAGTATAATGATAATGCAGTAGAGTTATATATGGAACTGATGTAGAACGAGCCGCAGCATTGTTACAACCCAACGAAATACATGTCCAACTAACTGCAGTGTTATTTCAATATTCAATTCAGTTTAGTAACCAAGATTCCAACAACCTGTGCACCATATCATTTAAACATTACATCAATATATATGTGTATATGACAGTTTTCACCTATCCAAGTAGATACAAACCTATTTACCTTTGATTGGTTCACGTGTATTAAAAATCCTTCCTTGCACTAAGGGAATATTAATCCGGAGTAATTTAAAGGAATGGAAAATATGATACCATTTCAACACATCACAAGCCGATAAGATACTCCAATATGTATAGCCCACTGGTCACTTACTACCCCATATAGTGTAGACGGTTGGCATAAACTATTGAGTCCTGACATACTTATGAGATTAAGGCCAGATTTATATTTAACAAGTCTCATAGTTAATTTTTACATCCTAACAAATCATGATAGAGTGATTTTAAATTGTTTGTGGTCAGCCATCTTTTAAGTGTCCAATAAAAGTTACATTTTAAAGAAAACCTTTTGTTTGCCTCTATAACCAGTCTGGGCAAAGAGTGCTATACAAGCATTTCCTTCCAGGGAATCTAATCCCAATTGTTCACAAATCTTATGTCCTCTACCAAGGCATATCTCAAACATTTTAAAAAAAACTACTTTGTATTTTTGATTTCTATATTTTTTGGGAATATAATTGTAACCTGAAGATCAGAAAGAAAAGCTATATGCAGAAAATTAGAGCGATATAGAAAACAGACTGAAAAAGTCCGCTAACCATTTTCATATTTTACCTGACAGGAATATTGAGAAGCAAATAAATACGGTTTCAATTAATGTAACAAACCATATATAAACACATAAATACAACACACACACAGTGTGTATGTGCTTGTGTATATATATATGTGTGTCTGTGCTTGTGTATATATATGTGTGTATGTGCTTGTGTATATATATGTGTGTCTGTGTATATGTGTGTATGTGCTTGTGTGTATATATATATATATATATATATATATATATGTGTGTCTGTGTATATGTGTGTATGTGCTTGTGTATATATATATATGTGTGAATGTGCTTGTGTATATATATATATATGTGTGTCTGTGTATATGTGTGTATGTGCTTGTGTATATATATGTGTGTCTGTGTATATGTGTGTATGTGCTTGTGTATATATATGTGTGTCTGTGTATATGTGTGAATGTGCATTCGTGTCTAAGTCTGTGCATTTATTTCTGTGTATTTATCAGGCAGTGCAAACATAAATTACAGTTATGCCAAGTGAGAAACTGCTACATTTTGTGTTAGACGAGGCCCTCTGGTGCTTTTTACAGTAAAAACTATATTAGTTTTGAGTTGTGCACCATGAATAGTTTAAACAGTACTTTCAGCTTGTCTATAAACCCACATTAACTGCTTCTGTGAATTAACTGACTGTGTAAAAGCATAATACAATAATACAATTGGGTTGTAATCTCACTTTCTAAATGAACATTTAGTCACAGATAGAACTTTTTGGACTCGCTTACAAGGACATATAATTTGTGTGTTAATGTGGGATATAATGATTATTAAGAGCGGTACAGAAGGAAAAAAAACGCACAGAATATAATCCACTCCCTTCTACGGTCCCCCTCCTATGGCTGCATCACTACCTACCTAGTAGCTTTCTCACTGTCCCAGTTTGCCCAAATTTGTTTGAAGATCTCTATGGAGTTGAACATTTGAAAAGAGTTTCTTTCCATAGAGGATATATAGTTCATGATATCTTTAACCTTTTCCTTTGTGCCGGTTGTTGTCAGGATCTAGCCGTAGCTAATTTAACTGCTGTAAAAGGCTAAATACAAAAATACCCTTGCACTTTCACTAGTGCCTGTGTCCTATAAGGCAGAAGTGCAGTCTAAGGGCATTGAGAAATCTGTATTTGAATGTTAGTGAGTAATTTAAAGCCCCTTATAATTCACTTCTATTTTCAAATGTGCTATGTTCTCTTGGTATCCCTTGTTGAAAAAGAATACGCACATATCCTACACTAGTGGGAGCTGCTGCCAATTGGTGCCTGCACACATTTGTCTTTTGTGATTAGCTAACTAGATGTGTTCAGCTAGCAGCCAGTAGAGTAATGATGTTCCTCCAGTAAAGGATAACAAAAGAATGAAGCACATTTGATTATGGAAGTAAATTGGAAAGCTGTTTAAAATTGTATGTTCTGCTAGCTCTAACCTGGTTCCGGTGGAGGAGGAGCAAAGTAGATGCTGTTGAGCTCTGTACTCCAGTCCCACAGCTGCTGGCGGTGGTTATTCACGCCTCTCCCTGAATTCTGGGGTCGCTTTCTGGACAGCTTAAGACATCGCTCCTGGAACCCAAACAGTGGCAATCCACCGCGCTGTTATGGCAAAACAATCAGCCTTTTTATCACAATACCTAAGCTGATCCCTACAAAACTCAGCCTAATTGCTTCAATTAGCCTTTACTTTTCAGCTATCACTTACCTCCACTGGAGTAGGTAGGAGCAGTGCAAAGCTTGCTGTACAGTTGAAAGTTACTCTGGTTCTCCCTGCACCCCAGTAGGACATAGTTAATTGATGTCTTTGGCCTCCCTATCTGCCTCAACTTCCACTGCGCCTCCTGAAACCTAGCCCTGTACGGATATTGTATCTAACCTAAAAGAAACACCTCCGGGATTACCTGGGACTCTTCTTTTTTTCCATCTGGTGGCCCTCCCCCCTCTCCCACCGGTGCTGCGCGAGAGGGGGTGACTACTGGAACGTGCCTGGCTTAAGACCGCAGGGACACGGTCTGGGCTGCACCTTGCTTTTTAGAGGCTATCGTTTTGGTCCTACTCCCTCCTCTCCCACCGCTGCTACGTGAGAGGAGGTGAGATTGGCTCGGACCACGATTGGAGCTCCGGACTTTGGGAGCGAGCAGCAGGGAAGCTTTCCCTGTTCATCACTGGGTCAGTGTGCTTTCGGCAGGAAGCCTCACCGAGTAGGCAGGTGGTAAGTGAGGAGGTAAGACTGTGATTGTTTTCATCGTGTATGGAAGGAGAGGCCTGCTATCACAGATATACTCTGGGTGAGCAGAGAGGGGACTAGCGGGAGCCGGCTCTTTGTCAAGCGAGGAATTCAGCTTTTGCGCACAGCACTCTAGCATCATAAATATGGCCTAGAAAAGAAGGGGAAAGGAAAGAGAAAGAAGGGAAGGAACGAGTGAAGGGAAAAGGAAGAAAGGAAAAAGAAGGAAAAAACATACAGGGGCCAAATTATAGGAAATGTGCTCTGGGTTACAGGTGTCATAATTCTGAATATCATTGCATAAGGAAAGAGCAGAGGAAAGCAAAAAAGGAAAGGAAAACAAAGGAAACATTGATAAATATCAATCTCAAGTAGGCTGAGAGTTATTTTGTTAATAACGTGTGGTTGCTGGCTACAAACACTCTAGCTCAGAACTCTTAAAAGCGCTAGAGTGTATAACTAAGACTCCTGCATCTAACGGGAAAACGCTGCTAGCTAATTGGCTCAATTTGTCCTCTCATAAAATCTGGGGAAAACAGAAAGCTGAACTAATGTAATATTCCACTCTGCTGTCTGGGACATTTATTAGGCTGTTTTGTATCCCTGACTTATTAGTCTGGAAAATGATTTTGTACAATTAAGCTGATTTGTTTCTTGCCGAGAAAAGGGAAAGAAAGAAGGAGGAGAGTAAGAGAGGGAAGAAAAAAAAATTGTCTAGGGTAAAACTCTTGGTTTATTTTCCCCTCTCAAAAGTTTGGGAGATTGCGCTATTAGAATTGAAATAACCTCAAAAAAAAAAAAAAGGAAGAAAAAGGGGAAAAAAAGAGAAGTAACAGGAAACAGAGGTTTCTAATACCAGAAATAGCGCTCACTCATGGTTTAGCAACAAGCGTACTTAAATTGATAATTCTATAGCTCCATAACTATGTTGTGTTAATAATACATGGTAAAGAACCTAGCTTTAAACGTTTAGCAAATATAAAGAGGAAAATGTGCTGGCAACTTTTGTCTCTCTAGGGCAGAGCTTTCCAAACGTCTCATGTTTGTGACACACTTTTTAGACCTACATCATTCCGCGACACAGTAATTCAGTTGTACTAGCAAACAGGAGGTTAAACTAACTTGTTTTAAGAGATACGGACAGATACATAAATTATATAATAATATGTGTTTACAAGTAACAGTAAGTATGTGCAAGAATTAAAAGAAGTTTAATAACACCAATAGCTACTTAATATTTTAATGGGATGTATGAGGTTGATGGGATGAACACAGTTTCTGAATATTTGGTGGAATATTAGATAACAACTCACATTCCATCATCAAGCATTTTTAAGCTTCCACTTCCTATCCATATATCAAGAGCAGGAGCAGCAATGTACTACTGGGAGCTAGCTGAAAAAAAACTTCTGACTTCAGCTCAGCGTTTAAGCTGCCACTCTCAGCTCTGTGAATCCGACTGACTACTGCCCGCGCTGCAAACACACTGCTGTCCCACTTACTGACTACACGGGCAGTCACGAGCCGATTGAGGAGACTACACGTGCAGTCAGGAGCCAATGTGCCGCCAATGGGAATAGTTTCAGTTCCCACTGAGCTGCGCCATAGGTTAAGATGATCTGTGACCCACTAGGTATCAATCACGAATCAACCATGTGATATGCGTAGTAGGCAGGCGGAAAGTCAGAAACCAAAAAAATGTTTTACAAAAATTTAAACTTAAAAGAAATTATTGCTGAAGCAGGGACTAACCTACACACTGCCGCCGACACACTAACGTGTCACGACACACAGTTTGGAAAGCACTGCTCTAGGGGAAGGAGTAGGTTTGTCATATAAAAACTGGCTCTATTCTATTTTACAATAATATAATTCTTAAGGGTTTTTTGGCTAGCACGTCCAAACACCTAGACACATAATTTTTATAAAACTTCACATTCACACCTAGGAGATTACTGTCCTCAGCTTTGTATAATCATTTCTTGGTTCCTAAAGAATCGCCTAATTTCTAACATATCTCTCCTTAGAGGGTGTTCTTTGTGTCCTCTCCCTAGGAAAATAGCTTTAAAACATAATAAGCTAAGCAAACCCCTATTGGTTGTTATAAAGGGGACGTAGCAAACTCTTTAAAAATCTTGTAAATTCACTAACTATACATTAGTGAATTAGTCTTTAAAAATCCTCAATGGGGGGGGCGGAGCCAACTGTGAAGCTATTAGGTCGAACATTTCAGTAGCTCTGGCCATTTAAATTATAATATAAGGGTTCTCGAGAAGCTCCTCACATTTAACTTACATTTATATTGATTTATAGGGAAAAGATGGCAAAATATATCCCCAAACACATTTAATAGAATACTTTTGAACTAGCAGCAGACTCTATCCCTGAGTTGGTATTAGATTGTGAGCCGCGACCAGCCAAACACATCTTGTGGCCTTATATCCTGACACGTAAGAGCGCATGATAGCCCGAGCTGTCTGTATTCTCAGCTGGAGATTTGCTTTGCTGCTTAGAATATCACACCGGAGCCTGGCCCTATCAAGAAAGGCGAGTAGCCGTTTGAGGAGCGCCTGAGGGTTACAGAAGAATAGGACAGCAGACGGACTGCACAGGACTGTGCCTAAAGATATATGTGAGACACTCGCTACTTCCCTGCAGTACTGGGTACCCTGGGTGCAGATACTAACACGCTCTTTTATTATATCTGCTGTATCCTGTGTAAATGAGGGCTGCTTGGCTAAACACTCTAAGAGACTAACAGTTTTGGCGCGAGACGCCATCTTTCCCTACCGCGTAACAGGAGAAAACAATTCCAGCCTGCCAGCTAGGTGAAAGCTTCAACTAATTGACAGTTGCGGTGTCTAGCGGGGGTTACTAGGCATTTACTTTGAACTCGCTAAGTGTACCACTCCTTATTCCACTCTATTCATAAAAGTGTCTCGATGGAGGAGGTAGCTTCCCTTCTGGCAGTGTTAAGTCACCGGCTAGATCTACACCATGCTGAGTTGGTGGAGGTTTTGAGGGATGCGATTGGCGCTCCTTGCGCTGTAATACTGGATGAGGATATACCTATTGATATAGCAGACCCCTTACTAAAAAGTGTAGACATCGCTTTACATCCCATAAATGAACAGCAACACATACACCATGGAGAGACTGTGCTTGTAAAAAAAACGGAATGGTTAGAGCTAGAAATAACAGAACTCTTGACGCTACCTCAGGCTTTTGACCTGGTTTCAGAATCAGTGGTGAGACGGCAATCGGTAAGCCTTTCCCAAATCAGGAGTAAAACTTTAACCGCACAACTTCAGGGATCTCTGACATATCACCCACAGCAGCCTAAGGACAGCTCTCCATGCGACAGCACAGCTAGGACGCCAACAAGTAAATAGCTACTTGTCAGACACCTACACAGCCCTTATACCTTACACAAACATGACACTCCAGGGCAGTCGCTGGACCTATGGGCTAGGAAATACTTACCTTTAACCTGCTCCCGAGTTGTGATACTTCAGAGTGCTCCCCATGCTGTCAGCCGACTCACAGGCAATCTGGTCGGGCTCTTGCGATCCCTCTGGGACCCAGGAAAAGACTGACATACCGGCCTCTTCTTACCTAAGTAAGCTTTATCTGTTCCTGCAGCCCCCTAAGTAGTGCCGTGTGACCTTCTGTGCAACTCTCAAAATTGGAATGGACACTAGACAGATGCATACCTGACTTAACCTGCTCTGTAGAGGACTAGATATCGCAACAGATTCTGTCTTATTGGATAAGGGACATCACATTGATCACTTGCCAGTTAAGATTTATAATGCTAGCCCTTGTGAATGTAAATACTTTGCAATCTTGTATTGTTATGATATGTGGCTATTCAATTACATGTTATTTGCTGTACTACATGATGTCTAGCCCTAAAGTCTAGCATAAAATCTCCTCACATTTCTCTATACATAGTATAACGCACCCTCATGGTTGTACATGTTTGTAGCTACTAATCCATATAGTTCCTTTTTATATGACGTTACTTAATTTTTACATTTTCTCTCTCCACTAGCATTAGTTCTAATGTGTCTGAAGCTGCCTGCAATGTAAACTGTTATACTGCATTAACTGTTTAATGTTAACCTATGCTCTTTCACTTAATACACTGATGTTCTTGCAGGATACTTCTACTTTTTGTACCTACATAGGGGCACTGCCTAGTGGATATATTTCACCCACGACTGCCATAGTTTAGAGCTCTATTTCTCATTACTATGGGGTACATGTTTTTATTGCGCTCTGTATATGGCCCTACAGGGAGTACAGTCAAATTACTAACAAGCTGCCCTACGTTTAATCCAGAACATGTGTGAGTGACTATATTTAAATCAAAGGCTTGTGTAGACTACTAGAAGATTACACTAAAGACATATTTGAACTTTTGGGGGACTATTCAGTTTCATATACTTTGCTCAAGTTTTCTTTGCTTATGTCACAGGATTACGCTTTATTTCGCCTAATATTATCTAAATGCCATATATTATCCTCAGGCAGGTTACATCTTTTTTCTTATACTAAGCCCCTTAGGTTCGTAGTTCCTGCTCATTCAATATTAGAGATAAAGATTTCTAAGATTTGCAAGTTTCTATCGTTATGTCTGTTATAATATTACTTATATACTTCCTAAACTAAGATTTATCTGTATATCTGATTGTATACGCTCTCAAAAATATTTATGCCTATCTAGAAAGTTTGCAGATAGCAAGCACAACTCATATTTGTTGATTCAAGACCTGTCTTGATGTTGTAGCTAAAAAAAATTTTATGACTTATATACCTGACTTCTACAGTGATATACTAGTAGGTCAATGACCATGTTCTTGGAGTACAATTTTCTAATCCATGTTGTAGTATACTAAATAGTCAAAACAGTGAAATAACTTGACTCCTAAAAATCATATAGAGCATTATACACAACTTTTAATTAGACCCTAATACACCGATATTTACAGGATTACTCATATGTTTAAGTTTTTTATAGGATCTTCTACCCATATATATCCACCTTAGCTTGTAACTAGATCCCCAAAGGGATACACGGAGTACATTAGAATGGAACATGTCTTGGTGCTATCCCTGCTGCATTTATATGACTCATAACTACTATGCACTTCCCAAGACTCATTAACATTCCTATGGTCTTCCGCCCCCCTCACTGTAGTTGACCATAGCTATTTATATTACTATTATTATTATCTTCTTCAAATAATTTAAGTATGCTATAATACTGTTATATAGAAAAATTATTTGTATAAGCGGTGCTTACCCGTTGACAATTCCCTAATTCTCCCCTTGTCTTTTTATGAAGCTCTTGATATTATGACCCTAACCTTACCAATACGAAACATTCAAGTACAAACTAGTTCAGAATAAAATGGGTCTATATGGTAGCTACAGCGCTCTTTCAGAGAGCCTTTTTTCAACATTATGGCCTGGGATAATAGCTACCCATAGTATCACATAAAAACACAAAATGAGGTTTTCAGATATATTTTGGCATTCATTATATATATTTTATATTTTATTCTTTGCATGTTATATTGTTAATGCGACTATCATTGCTATGTTTTGAAATATGTATATGCCATAGTGTTTTTTTTTTTTTGTTGTCACTATGAAAAACCCTCAATAAAAAATTATTCAAAAAAAAATAAAAAAAAATTATAATATAAGAATTTGCCGACTGTACAAGCTTATATATTGGACCATTGATGAATATCAATTAGTATGAATGACCCAGGCACCTAATCCTAAAACGACTACTACTGCATTGACGAAACATCGCAAGCATTGGGTGGAAACTACTGATAACTGGTCTGGAGAGCCGCCATCTTTTGGCCTACGCAACGACTACAGGGAAGAACGAGACTGCTCAGGGGTTATTGAGTTATTCTTGGGTTTGACATCTGCCACCATACTTTATCATGGACACTGCGGAGCGCGTTATGGAAGATACACTGCTTTTTAGACAGCTATTGTGATGTGTTTAAATGCTTTAACGTATTAGCGCCTCGGCAGACAGAAGCAGTGTCCGTTGCTCATTCTGATCATGCTCCCACTATTACTATTGCTCCCGAGGGGGGGGAGCGCATTGGGGCCCAAGCGTTCCTCACTTACTCTGCATCAACTACAGAGCACTTTGGGAGTGGAGAGCGTAGTGGCTCACTTAAACACCACAGAAGCGGGAGGCGGCCTATCTAGAGCTGAACACTCAATACCTCTGGGCACTGTCTACAACACATCAGTTTCAACGGATCGTGATCTCCTGGCACGGCATCAAGTGTTTCTTGTTGTGGCACGTAGCGGGTTGTTTGTTCCGAGACAGGTAGGTTGGATTGGCAAGAAGGCAGCCCAAACACACACTTTACCGTATTGTCTCAGAACTCTTTTCACTCTCAGACTGCCCTACCCAGCTTAGCTTGATTGCCATAGTTCAGAGTCTCCAACTTCATGGTGGACTTAAGAAAAATATCCTGAAAACCGGGGTGGGTTAAATTCTTCTCTGCTTAAGTGTCTCTCTTAGCCCTATAAGACTGATACTATGATCCATACAGGGACGGATTGGCTGTTATTTTTCTGGGACTTAACCAGCCTACATATATTGTGAGACTTACTTTGTTTTTTATAATAGGTGCTGAGCATTTACAGGATCTCCTAAATTACTGTTGGACTTTGATATATCACCGCGGGTCCCATGTGTTTGTTATGCCTTTCTAAAGCTGTTACCTGCAGCCACATACTACTTTATTAGAGTACAATGTTGACAACCTTAAGATCTGAGCTCCACACAAATTCCTGCCCACATATGTTTGCGGCTTTATAATTTCAGGCTCCCCACTGTTTATTTGCACCCACTGTGATAACAGTAGAATTTAAGTATTGCATTATTTAATATCTCTGTGTCTACAGATTTTTATAACATATATATATATATATATATATATATATATATATATATATATATATGGAGTTTAGGTGTAGCTCCATAGAAACATTTCAGATATAGTTTTACATTGCAATACAAATCAACCTGTATGGGTATTTTTTTTTTTTTTTATGTTAAAGCTATGACCATGTTTTCAATACTATATTTCCAATTGTTATGAGGCTATGGCAGATTCATGGGACTTACGTATTAACCCTATTAACGTGTAATAGGTTGGCACCTAATCAGTTTCTGTATTTATGTAATCTTATAAACTCCATTTGGATTGGTCCCATCAAGCTCTTACTACACCCCCCACTATAAGTAGCCTCCCCTATTCTAGTTTATCCTGATACATATACTTATATTATAGGCCCTTCTTTCCTGTATTTAGTTCTTCCATGCCTCTTGAGTCTCGCTATATGCAGGGTCCATACCTGTATTATTTTCTGGTAGTACCAAAGGTTTCAATAACATGATTATTAGTTTATACTATCTATCATACCTAAATGCCCACCTCCCCCCCCCCCCAATAATAATGAACCTCTTTTATAAGGAAGGCTACATCTGCGGCTTTTCTTGCCTATGCCGCAACCTCAGATACCCACCTTAGCAATCGCTTCTACACACTCCCACAGCATTGACTCTCTCTACTATACTCAGCTTAGCAGGTTTGATTAACATCATTTCCAAGATGAGTCGTTTAAAATCCCATAAAAACAAGGTTTCTTATTGAGATCCACAAGTGGTCTCTTATGCTTACAATTACCTTCTTTTGCCTTATTATTTCATATTGCTTATGAAGGTCCAAGAGTGGCCTATAGTGTCAGTTAGAAGGTTTCTAGATTATTGGCATTATATCTATATAATGTCTACATGGTACGTAAAATGTTGGCTTTGTGCTTCTTTTCCTTTTATTTTACTGCCTTCTGTAAAGTTGTAGTTTTATTTTATGAGATGCAAGAATTTGTTTTATGATTTTGTATGCCTTTACTGGAACCTCAAATATAAAAAAAAAAATCCTCAATAGACACGAATGAGACAACAATATCGTTTCTACCGCAAAATTATATTTATAAGACAGCACTTGTAGATATAAGATGTCCAGTAAACATTCTAACTTAAAGTAGAATATTTCAGAATAACTCTGAAAGGAATCGGCTCTCATTGAGATCAACAGATTTAAAGGAAAATACTATTGCAATTGATGCATCTTGGGCAATATTTGATAATTTGTCGTCTCTCTACATATTTAAAAAAGAGAACTTTCTTAAATTTCCCTGTTTCCTTTTTTTTTTTTCTTCTTTCTGCACCAAATTCACTCCTCACAATTTTGGCACAATGAGTATTTAACCAAGGGAAGATAATTGGAGTCCCGGAGGAAAAACAATTTGAAGAAGATCTAGACAGGTGGCTTACAATAACATTACCCCGGTTACTACAGATCCCACAATCCTATCCCCAGATAGTTATTGAAAGGGCTCACAGGATAGGTTCATTTACTTCAAATAAAACAAATACAAGACCAATAATTGCAAAGGTCCTAAACTTCCAACACAAAGTTACAATGCTCCAAGCTTTCCGTAAACACCAACCTATTTTCTTAGGTGAGGCAAAAATCCTCATGTTTCAGGATTACTCGGTAGAAACAGCTACAAAAAGAAGGGAGCTTGCTCCACTCTGTACAAATTTTATAAAACAAGGTGTCCGGGCAACTATACTCTACCCAACAAAACTGAAACTGGTAATTAATGGCCAAACACATTTCTTTGAATCAGCGTATGATGCAGAAAAAATTTATGCCGAGATATATCCCTCAGGATAAAATTAAATTTGTGATAAAATAAAGCAGATAAGTTAGACGCCTTGTGTGTCTTAAAATGATTAGATTTTTCAATTATAGGCGCTGGGAGGGAAGTGGGGGTAAACTTCCTTTAACGTCTTGTTTTATGTTGGGCTATTGTTTATGTTTTGTCCCCCCCCCCTTTTTTTTTTTGTTGTTTTCTCTCTTGTTTTGTTTTTTTATTATTAAAAGATGGCTACGGAGAATAAATTTAAATTTACCTCCTGGAACACAAGAGGCCTCACATCACCTATTAAATAAAAATTAATACTGTCCCACCTAAGGAAAAGTAACACGGATATAGCTTTCTTGCAAGAAACCCATTTAAAACCTGAGGAAGTTCTTAAACTTAAAACCTCTTGGGTTAAAGAAGTTTTATTCTGGCCCCTGAAATCGGCTGGTTTAGGATCAGGTTTCCGGTGAGAAGGCGGAGCTCTGATACAAGGTGCTCCAGGTCGGCGTGCTGGCCGATGGTTGCTATCCCTGCCTTCACT
Source organism: Bombina bombina (assembly GCF_027579735.1). Taxonomy (NCBI): domain Eukaryota; kingdom Metazoa; phylum Chordata; class Amphibia; order Anura; family Bombinatoridae; genus Bombina; species Bombina bombina. The sequence goes on along the minus strand of NC_069500.1, from coordinate 726,880,841 downwards.
CCTTGCCCCATGTTACCCTGATGTCCGGGGCGTACAGCTTGGCAAGATATCGCCTGCTGGAAGGGAAACCGATTTGGCTGTATATGCCGCGGCGATACCGCATCTAAGTTGCAGCAGCGGAGAAAGAAGCATAACCCTAAGGAAATAAAATATCCACACACCTCTGAGAGCCTAGGTGCGACCTACTTGGCTCCCTGTCATTTCTCCAGTCCGGTGGTGTAGCCGGGGAGGAGGCTTAGATTCGGCGGAATGGAACTGCTGATGCAGCAGAAGTGGCGGCTCTGAGTGATCGCTCTTCCTGAAATGCCGCGGCGAGTGTGTGTGCCCTCGAGCACAGGAAGTGGTGGTGCACTCTGATTGGAAGGCAGGCGGGCTGTCAGAGGTGAGAGCGTCGCGGAGGTAAGAGCGGAGGGATCCAGACGTTTTGCCCTTGCAGTACAGCTGCGCTGTTACCCCAGTTTCAAGCGGTTCAGCTGTGGACCCCGAAGGTATTTCGGATTGGCAGGTTGAGATAATTGCACTCCAGCTGTAAGAACCTCTGGCCCAGAACGCCTCCATTTCTCTGCAAGTATTTGTGTGGTACTTTTCATCTTGCTCTATCCTGCCTGTTATTTAAATATAAAGATTGCTCTAACGAGTTCAGTATTGTCTGTTGAAGAGAGTATATGAATATAAGGGGTCGAAGTTACGTTAAAGTAGAACTCTGAAATATTGCATGCATTGGAGTATTGTTTGTGTCTTTAAAGTCTGAAGAGGACGGTTTATTTTGGGTAGATTTTTGTTTCTCCTATCAGGCTGTGGCCCTGATATAACTTTAGCCCTTGGTACTGAAGCATAAGAAGGGGACATTTTCAAGTTATTTTTCAGCTACTTGACTTTACAACCAGGAACTTTTGCTCCCTCAAAGGCCAGGAAATTGTGTCCCTAAGTGGAAGGTTTGGCTGTAAAATCCAGGAGGGTTTTGAACTCTGTGTACAAATCTGAACGGTCAAATAACAAGTCACTTAGGCTAGAGCTTAAGGGCTCTTATATATCTGATATTGTATTTATTGTTACCCAGTAAGGCATACTCTGACAAATATCTTCTATAAGTGGTCTGTCACTGGCGTTAGTATACTGGGATATAACTTGCTGTTCATGGTCTTGACCCTAGCTTATTTTTCTCTTTTTCTTCTTTGTTAGCAGTCTCCAGGCATTTCTTTTGGGCCTCGGCCCTAAGCACCTCACGCTTACAGAGTGTATAACTAATGCACCCTGTTTACTTTTTCTCATAATTCCCCAGTTATTCTATTTCTTGTGTAAACTGAATTAAGATATTATATTGTCACATATTCACGTAGGGGACAAGAAGAGGGAAAAGTAAAAAAAAAAAAAAAGTTTTATTCTCTTCTTCCTCAAAGAGAAAAAGTGGGGTAGCGGTCCTTTTGGGGAAAAAAACTCTCATTATACATGTAGACACAGACCACGAAGGGAGGTATTTAATGGTAAAAATGAAGATAATGAAAATATTATATACATTTTGCAATGTTTACGCTCCCAATGTTTTTAGTCTCCCCTTTTGGGAAAATTGACAAAATAAGCTTATGTCATATGCAGAAGGTTACTTGATACTCGGCGGTGATTTTAACATGGCTCCGAAATATATCTTGACAGATTGAGACAGAATCTTCTTACTATGAAAACTAAGAGAGATAATTTAGAGTCAAAATTATTTACTAGATTAACACGTAATTTAAAGATATGTGATATCTGGACATCACAAAATCCTGATGCTAGAGACTACACATGTCACTCAAGGGCACATAAATCACTTTCTAGAATAGATCTCTTTTTGCTGGATGAAAGACTTTGTAAATCAAAGGTGCTAGCTGGGATCTCACCAATTACCACTTCTAATTATGCCCTGATCTTCCTTGATTTTTAATTAAGCCTTTTGGCGCGCAGGAATATTGGTTTTCGGTTCCCACGTTACTTAGCTTCTGATCTTAAATTTAAAAATTGGCTTACTGCTAGATTTCATGAATATGCCTTATTTATTTGAGAATATATATAGCATATAGTATATCCAGGTCCAAGAGATTCAAAGTCAGGGAAAGGGAATTATTAAGAGCAGTAACGAATGCATATAATCAATATATCTATTAGAGAACCTCAGAAAACTGGTCTAGATGCACCTCTGCATTAGCAAAAAGAGATTCTTTTTTGTATAAAACATCTCAGAGTGATCTCAGACTACAGGCGAAGCTATACCATTATGGGAACAAAACTGGGAAACTTCTGGCAAATTTGGTTAGACGTGATAAAGCCTCCCCTATGATAAATTCTATATATTCCAAAGGTAAGTATCTTAAATCATCAGAAGAATTATTCAGGGTATTTGCAGACTATTACAAGGCTCTTTATACTTCTAAGACTTCAAATGTCAAGGAACGTGAAGATTTTTGGAAAAAAAAACCTACCCGACAGTAATCCCTGATTTACTTGAAAATTTATACTCCCCTATAACTGAGGTAGAAACGTCCACAACAATTAAAAATCTGGCTCTTAGCAAGGCCCCGGGACCTGATGCTCTCCCGAATGAATTCTATAAGATATTATTGCCTGAAATAACAACACATCTAACCTCACTTTTTAATTGATTTATATATTAAAGGCAATAGACCACCATCTGACTTTGTCGCCTCATATACAGCTCTTATTCTTAAACAAGGGAAAGACCCAACCAAAAAAGAATCTTATAGACCCATAGCGCTCCTAAACACGGATTACAAACTCTTAACAGCTATCTTGGCACAAAGGCTCTAATCCCTTCTTCCTACTATTATCCATAACGATCAAGCTGGGTTTTTGCTGAAACGTAATTCCTCAGCTAAATTAAGAGAGGTATTCCTCACAATAGACTACTTTAAAGCAATGGAGGGGCTGCGGGAGGCGGGGGGAAAGGACACCCCTGACATGGCGATCATCTCAATAGACGCGGAAAAAGCATTCGATTCGGTACATTACAATCACATTTCATTTACTCTGAAACAGTTTGGTATTAGTGCTAACTTTCTTTCTTTTTTTAATAATTTGTATAAAAATGCCTCTACGAAAATTTTAGTAAATGGTGACCCCACTCAGGATATAATGTTAGAGAGGGGAACCAGGCAGGGGTGTCCTCTCTCTCCACTCCTCTTTGATGTGGCTATTGAACCCCTTGCTATTCAAATCCGGCAACAACTTGATGGGATTAAGGTTAAGAATAAGGAAATGCGAATTGCACTTTACACAGATGATGTTTTAATATACATATCGAATACTTTTAGAAACATCCCAAAGCTTCTCTCAATAATAGACGAGTTCGGATCTTTTTCATGATATAAGGTTAATGCTTCAAAATCGGAGCTACTTTGGATTAAGCAGACTAAGGACTCACCCACAGCTATCCCTTTTAGTATAGTGCAAGACTCATTTAAATACCTAGGTATCTGGATATCATCTAATCCTGATAATTGGTACACTTTAATTTACTCCCAATACTTAACAAAATAAAAGAAACTTTTAAAAACTGGCAGAAGCTCCCTCTTTCTTTATCGGGATGCAAAGCTCTCTACAAGATGATTCTTCTCCCTAAAATTCTTTATGTCCTCAAGAACACTCCGCTGGTTCTTAAAACAAAGGATATACTATCATTCAATGTGGCTTTACGATAATTTATTTGGCAGAATAGGAAACTCAGGATCTCATTATCTAGATTAGCCTTACCTACGAAGTATGGGGGACTTTCTCTTCCTGATCTCCGCTTATATAATCAAGTGTTTCTGGCACGAATTGTAGTAGACTGGGTGACTAATATTAACTACGTAACAAATGGTGAACTCGAAAGTAGTATAACTTACCCGTTCTCTCTGCTGGCTTTAATAAATTGTAATAGTAATATGATCCCTCTTGAAGTAAAAAAAGGTAAGATCCATATTCAACCCAATTCAAATGTGGAAGAGGATGTGTAACTCTTTGCACATTGAGTTTGGGGTCTCAAGACACATCCCACTTCTGAATAACCCTCATTTTCAAGCAGGGATGCAGTTAGCTCTTTTTTCTAAAACGGCAATCTTAGGCCTTGCTAAGACCTATCAACTATTAGATTTTGAAAGAAGATGTATCAAAACCTTTAACTATCTTAAAGAGAAGTTTCACATCCCTAATAAAAACTTTTTTGCGTATCTCCAAGCGAGAGAGACACTTTGCTCTTAAATTGGTTGCCGACTATGGTTGGGACTGGTCCCTGGGAGTTGTTGAGAATTGGCTTCTTCTAGTTAAGAAATGGTTTATGTCAATTTCGTATATATATATATATATATATATATATATATATCTCAAACTCTGACTTCAATCAATGGCCCAGACACATTAGAAAATATCCACTCTAAGTGGGCTGTAATGCTAGAGCAAGATTCCCTGGATCCTACTTTACTCACTTCTTCGATTCAAGTGGCTTTCCGTGTTACTCTCTCTGCATCTTGGAGGGAGTCGCACGTTAAGCTACTGCATATGTCTTATTTTACCCCAAAGAGAGGATCTAAATGCCACAACACTAGTTTTAATAAATGCCCAAAATGCTCTTTTTAATCGGCTAATCTTCTGCATATGCTGTGGGACTGCCCAAAAATCAGGAATTGTTGGTTGAAAGTATAATACTGGCTAACTAACATCGTGGGTGTCCCTTCTTTGACTATATCACCTATAAAGGTAGTCTTTCTTGCTGCTGATATAAGGATGTCTTATAATAACATTAAAATTGTAAATCTGGTCATTCTCGCAGTCAGATACTTGATCTTAAAAAAGTGGAAAACAAAAGAAACTCCAAGTATCTTAGAAGTAAAAAATTGTTTGAAGAAACAATGTATCATTGAACAAGTTGACACCAATCTACATAGTGACCAAGATGTGAAGAGTTTTTTCTCTAAGTGGTCCAAATTTATTAAAGCTCTGTCTCCTAGTGAGATTGAATATATAATATATCCTTTTAGAAACTCGGAATTGATTCTCCTAGGAATATGGTAGCCGTTCGTATTCTAGTTTTTTTTTGTTGTTGTTGATGTTTGTTTATTGTTTTCAGTTCATAAGGGGGTTATGGTCTCCCCATTTATTTAAAGATAGATGGTCAACTGCAGCTGTCATGTCTTTGTAAGTAGATCCAGAGTTAGGGAAGGGGGGGGGACTACCTAATATTGTAATTAAACTGAAGGATCTATTTGATATTCAACCTATTTAAAATGTTTGTTTTATCACTCAGGTGTGGGTTATTTTTGAAAGTAAGATACAGGTCAGCATTATATGTTAGTAGAACATTGGGAAGATTGTTGGTCAGTTGAAAAGATTGGGAATAACTAAAGGTGTGAAACAGAAATTAAGATCATATGAGTGATATAATATGATCTACATTGAAATTTAAACATGGAAACTGGATTGGGATATGATATGTGATAATTATGTATACTATGAAACTGCTATTTGGTATCTTTTCTGTTAACAAAAGGAAAAAAAATAAAAAATAATAATTGTATGTTCTATCCAAATCATGAAATAAAATTGTGGGGTTTCATAGTAGATGAGGTTGAAAAAAAGACTGAAGTCCATCAAGTTCAACCTATACAAATCTAAAATACTTACAAAAAGCTCCAGTTAAGATTAAATAATCCCACTAAAAGGTGTCCCATTTAATACTAGCAATCATATCCATGAATTTTGTTTCTAGACAGAAATGTATCGGAACAATTTTTAAATGTATCTAGGGTATTGGCATTCACTACCTCCTTTGGTAATGAGTTCCACAGTTTTATTGCTCTTAAAGTGAAAAAATATTTCCGTTGCAGGGGATTAAATCTCCTTTCCTCCAACCTTAAATTGTCACCTCTTGTCACAAACAATTTTCTTGGAATAAGCACAGCTTCTGCCATCTCTGTATATGGGCCTTGAATATATTTATATAAAGTAATCATGTCACCTATCAATTGCCTTTTTTTCTGAAGAAAACAGACCCAGTTTAGCTAGCCTCTCCTCATAGCTTAAATTCTCCATTCCCCTTATTAGCTTTGTGGCGCTTCTCTGAACTGTTTCTAGTTCTGCAATATCTTTTTTTGCGATCAGTCCCCAGAACTGCACTCCATACTTAATGTGAGGTCTTACCAGGGATTTATATAGTGACAGAAATATGCTTTCCTCCCTTGAATCAATGCTCTTTTAATACATGCTAGTATCTTATTAGGCTTTGTAGGCACTGCCCTTTATTATGCACTCATCTTTAGCTTGTTATCTATTACTACTCCCAAATCCCTTTCCTCCTGTTTTCTGTCCCTTTAACTAGTTAGTTTCATGTGTGAGAACTTTATAGTAAATTTCTCTATAAGTAGCAAAATTGTAATACCTTTTTCTTTCCTAAGATATGGTGAGTCCTCAATAACTGTTGGGAATATCACTCCTGGCCAACAGGAGGAGGCAAAGAGCACCACAGGGCATCACTGCGTTTTCCTAACATGTTGCTGCCCTTGTATAGAAAGCCAGAGTAGATTTACTCTGTTCTTTCTTTTATCCACAGGTCTCTGTAAGGAGTGGCGTCCCTTCATACCGTGTGAGCTGTCCTCCTGCCAGACAGCTAGATGTGCAGGTAAGCCTTTTGTCTTCTGGGGCTAGGAGGCTGGCACTGAAGGGGTTAAGCTTACCCAAGTTTCTAAAAACTGCATTTATTAACGGGGCTACAATCCTAGGTTTATAATTACTTTTGGCATTGAGCAAGCACTTTAAAAAATATCTGTGACTTTAGAGACTGAGTTCATCTCCTTTATGGATCAGGAGTTAACTCTTTATGGTGGCTCGGGTTAATTTTATTAGGCTCTCTTAAAATTTGCATCTGTGAACTATTATTTGTTTACAATTCAACTGTGTTGGAGTAAGAAATTGGATCGCACGATTGCGATGTCCTTAGCCAGCTCTGATGTATTATCCAGTCAGGAAGCGGCTTACTTTCATTTTAACAGTGTCTTTTCGGCTAGAAGTGTGCACTTTCACTCTGTGGCGCAGCTTCCATAGCCGATCACATGACAAACTCGTTCCGTTGCTGACAGAGACAAGAGCCGTTGCGACTGCCTCTAGAAGTGGAACTGTTCTCACGGAGCTGCCCAGATTCACAGATTGCACTGACGATATCCAAGTGGGGCAGGTAGGCACCTCAGTCTGTAGAGGTGTTTTTAGAATATCTTTTTCAACTTTTTGCTGCCCAGGTTAATTACACTACTTGGGGCTAAATTAAAGTAACATTGTTTGTTGTGGGTGCTTTTTGTCTTTTCAGTCAAGGATTTTTGTGCCTTTTCTAAATTTAAAGGGACAGTACCTTTTACAGGTATATTTGCAAAAGATTTCCATCTTAATATGAGGAAAGTCCATGGCTTCATTCCTTGCTTGTGGGAATACAGAACCTTGTTAATATTGGATATCAAATAGTAAGCTCATTTAAATTTAAAAGACTGAAAATAAATATCATATTTACTAACCAAAATAATTATTTATAGGCCAGAATTTTGTCACGCATGAAAGACAAAACAAATGCTCAGTACACCATTTACAATGAATACACAAATGTTTGGTGTACAGATGTGCGCACACTGTATTGATTATTATTTTTGCTGGTTTCCAGCATTTATTAATTTAGTTTATAATCACAGACAGTTTTTTTATATGTTTAATATTCCAAAACAATAACTAAAAGAAATGACTATTAGCCTTTTTTTTTAAAAAAAAATAACAAATTATGCTTACCTGATAATTTTCTTTTCTTCAGATGGAAAGAGTCCACATCAGCATTCATTACTTTTGGGAAATAAGAACCTGGCCACCAGGAGGGGGCAAAGACACCCCAGCCAAAGGCTTAAATACCTCCCCCACTTCACTCATGCCCCAGTCATTCTTTGCCTTTCGTTACAGGAGGATGGCAGAGAAGTGTCGGAAGATTCGGAGTAGTCTCTTATGGAGTGTAGCACTCTTCGGCATGGGACTGGAGTTTTAAGTAGTCTTGTCAGCCTCTCAGTAAGAGCATTGACGAAGGTTAGGGTCTTAAGATGCAGGGAGAGTCTTTCTGCGAAACCATCCAGACTCATAAGCAATCAGTGTTGACGAGTTTCACTGCCTGCCTTTATCACTCAAGTCCATGTCAGGTGCAATGCAACAAGACTGTCAAACTTGAGAGGCTGTGGGTCTGTTCCATGGCCTAGATTCCGGTAAGATTGTTTCATTTTATACTCATATGATAACGTAAGAAGACAGGGTCACAGTGTGACTCCTTTATCTGTATGATTTATCTGTATGAGATTATTGAACAGGGGGGATTTATACATGATTTGCTTTATTATGTTTTATGCTGCGACATGTGTGAGATGAGGCTCTGGCAGATGTGGGAACATCAGTTTTTACTTTCCTTTTTGGATAACTGTGCAGCCTGTTAGTTTGGCGGGCTTTTCTCCTGCAGCAGGGGCGGTCCTGCATGGCTCTCCATGTGACAGGGTGTGGCCTCATTAACTTCCTCTTTCCTGACCGTGCGGTTTACAGGAGAAGGGTTTTCTCTGTGGGGCCTGGGTCATAGGAGGTGATGAGTGCCCCAGCCATTGGGGGTATAAAGGTGACATTTATTGTTTTCTATAGTCTCTCTTCAAAGCGCAAGCTATGGAGGACTCTGATACGTTAGAGGGTACTCTCTCCTTACCAAGATCTAATACCTGTTTTTATTGTGAGGAGGCTATGGTATACCCGCCTGCTCAATTATGTTCCACATGCCTTGATAAAGTAATTATATCTAAAAAGACCAAGATGTTTAGTACTACGGAGCTGTCCACCTCTGAGGGGGTCTCCGTCCCGCGAGGTGCGTTCCCTGCAATCATCTCCTATCACACATGCAGCTCCCCATTGCACTACTAATCCTCCTTTCGGGAGGGGCCCTCCTACCGCCAGACTTTGACGAATAGTAATTTTTGTGTTTTTTTATTTTTTATAATGTTAGGTTTTAGTGTAAGGCAGGTTAAGTTTTAATTCACAGGTAAGTTTGTATTTATTTTAACTAGGTAGTTAGTAAATAGTTAATAACTATTTTTTTACTATATAACAGATATTTTGTAGCTAGCTTAGGTTTTATTTCACAGCTATTTAGTTTTAAATAGTTATTATTTAGTTAATAATTTTAACTTTAATTTAGCTCTATTTTAATTATGTTAAAGTTAGGGGGTGTTAGGGTTACTTTAGGTTTAGGGGTTAATAGTTTAATTTAGGTTGTTGCGATGTGGGAGGCCAGAGGTTTAAGGGTTAATAACTTTATTATAATGGTGGCGATATAGGGGTTAATATCTTTATTATAGTATGGGCAATGTTGGGGTGCAGGGGAATAGGGGTTAATAACTTTAGTATAGTGGTGGTGATATCGGGAGCGACAGATTAGGGGTTAATAGCTTTATTTAGATTGCGGCGATATCGGGAGTGGCAGATTAGGGATTAACAACATTAAGTAGGTGTCGGGGGGTAGCAGATTAGGGGTGTTTAGACGTGGGGTTTATGTCGGGGTGTTGGGTTTAAACTTATCTTTTTTTTTCCCCATAGACATCAATGGGGCTGCGTTACAGAGCTTTTAATGCTGCGCTTCAGGTGTTTTTTTTCTGACACCTTCTCCCCATTGATGTCTATGGGGAAAGCGTGCACGAGCACGTCAAATCAGCGCTTGAATTGTGTGCGGTATGGTGCTCAACGCAACCATATCGCACGCACAAGCCGGCTGTTTGAAAACTTGTAATGTCAGCACTATAGAGAGTTAAATAACACAACTTTTGTTACGTTCGTTTAATTCCCCATAGCGCGCATAACTCGTAATCTAGGTGATTGTTTTTTACGTTAATTTATAAAGGCAAAAAGTGTTTCACAGTTACTTTTATTAAAAATCAAACAAACAAAAAAAACACTTTCATGTTATTAGCATACAATCTCTGCAAGATTTCAGGAACTTCCAGGTTGGAAATATTGTGGGTTTATTCTTAGTTTATGACAAAATATACACATGCAGATCTAAAAGCTCATCTCCACTGACTACCAAAAAGTTTGCTCTGGCTATGTAAATAATAAAAGAACTTCCAAGAAGCAAAGAAAGTTATGTTAGGTAAAGAATATTTAGGAACTTGCTGAACCCTCAAAACATAAATTATGCTTACCTGATAATTTCATTTCCATCGAGGGGAGGAGAGTCCACGGCTTCATTCATTACTGTTGGCAATTAAGAACCTGGCCACCAGGAGGAGGCAAAGACACCCCAGCCAAAGGCTTAAATACCTCCCCCACTTCCCTCATCCCCCAGTCATTCTGCCGAGGGAACAAGGAACAGTATGAGAAATATCTGGGTATAAATGGTGCCAGAAGACAAATTAAATTTAGGTCCGCCCATCGGAGACATGGGTGGGAGCCGTGAACTCTCCTCCCCTCAATGGAAATTAAATTATCAGGTAAGCATAATTTATGTTTTCCATCTAAAGGGGAGGAGAGTCCACAGCTTCATTCATTACTGTTGAGAACATTTACCCAAGCTCTAGAGGACACTGAATGAAACCAGGAGGGAAAAAGCGGACCCTAATCTGAGGGCACCACCGCCTGCAAAACCTCTCTCTTAAAAACAGCCTCTGCAGAAGAAAAAACGTCAAATTTGTAAAAGTGTGGAAGGAGGACTAGGTAGCCGCCTTACAAATTTGCTCCATAGAGGCCTCATTCTTGAAGGCCCAAGACGAAGCCACAGCTCTAGTTGAATGAGCAGTGATCCTTTGAGGAGGCTTATGTCCCGCTGTCTCATAAGCCAAGCGAATCAAGCTCCTCAACCAAAAGGACAAAGTAGAAGAGGCTTTCTGCCCCTTGTGCTTCCCTGAATACACCACAAAAAGAGATGTAGAAATCCTTCGTAGCCTGAAGATAGAACTTCAGAGCACGAACCACATCCAGATTATGAAGTAACCTCTCCATAGAAGAAGAAGGGTTAGAACACAAAGACAGAACCACTATTTCCTGATTAATGTTATGTTAGACACCACCTTGGAAAGAAACCCCAAACCAGTGCGAAGCACAGCCTTATCTGCATGAAAAAACAGATAAGGCAGTTCACATTGCAAGGCAGTCAGTTCAGATACTCTGCGTGCCGATGCAATGGCCAACAGGAAGAGAACCTTCCAGGACAGAATCTTAATGTCAATGGAATGCATAGGTTCAAACGGAACCCTCTGAAAAAAACGTAAGGACCAAGTTTAAGCTCCACGGGGGAGCAGACTGTCTAAAGACAGCACACAAAAAGTCTCCCAAGTGAGGCTCAAGGTGCATGGGGAGAGGATCCCAGTGTTACAGGTTGCTATTGTAGAGACACATAAATCGTGCGGTTAACAAGCAGTTATAAGTAACTCTGGCTAGAGCATATTATCCGTTTAATTAGTAAACATCCACAGTCACTATCAGGGAAAAAGTATGTGAGATAACGGCTATAACCGGTATGGAGTAGAATTTACCAAGATGTACCTTATATCGTCCACCGGAAGCTTGCTTACCTCTGCCTCTCACCAGGCTTCACTCTTTTTTGTGCTGTGATGAACGCTCATGACTTTAGCATCAGTGAAGAGATGAACCACTCCAACGCAGCTCCTTCGCCAGTCTCCTTTCCAGTTTGCTTCCGGTCTGTGACGCGATCAGTCCTGTTGGCCAATGAGATCCCCTCCTACGATGCCGTAGCCCCATGCATTGAAGTGACTGCCTGGATGCCGAGATTCTAACCTGGTAAACTTCTTGTAAATACTATAACTGGTTACTCACACACCAAATAATTGAGTCATGACGTATCCATTGTAAATAGTGGAATAACTTATTGATCTATATTCCCTTATTGTTAACAGCTGGAGCTAATCAATGCACTAAGCGCCAGGCTATTTAAGCCCGGAGCTCAGGTGCATTAGTGTGTCTATGAGTAAGGCTATAGCATAGCCGAAACGCGTAAGACAGTACAGCTCCAACTGTTCTTATGGATTATACCTTATTTTAAGCGTTCTTCAAATTTTCACGTTTCCAAATAAAGCTTGTTTTTTTTTTTACTATTTGGTGCCTAGAGAATCACCTGGTGTTTTGTATATGTCTAAAGACAGGTCTGATTCTAGACAGGGATGTCAGGGAGCTTTGCGAGTCTCCTGACAATGCCGAAAATCTGTCCCTTTAAGGAAGTAGCGGCAAGACCCTTCTCCAAACCATCCTGGAGAAAGGACAGAAAATTGGATACCTTCATTTTAAGCCAAGGATATCGATGCTTCTCACACCAGGACAAGTAAGTCCTCCACACCTTATGGTAGATGTGATGAGTGACTGTCTTTCTTGCCTGAATTAGAGTATCAATCACACTTTCCGAAAAGCCTCTCTTGGCCAAGACTAGGTGTTCAATCTCCACACAGTCAGCCTCAGAGAATCGAGATTTTGATGTTGAAAGGGGCCCTGTTCCAGCAGATCCCTGCGACAGGGTAACCTCCACGGCGGAGAGGATGACATCCCCACCAGATCTGCAAACCACGTCCTCCGCGATCATGACGGAGCAATCAAAATGGCCAAAGCCTGCTCCTGTTTAATTTGTGCCACAACACGAGGTATAAGTGGTAACGGTGGAAAAATGTAAGCTCGGCTGAACCCCCAAGGCACTGCTAAGGCATCTATTAGCTCTGCCTGGGGATCCCTGGACCTCGACCCATATCGGGGTAGCTTGCAATTGAGTCTGGATGCCATGAGATCTATCTCCGGCGTTCCCCACCTGAGACAAATCTCTGCAAACACTTTGGGGTGAAGGGACCATTCCCCCGGATGGAAGAATTGTCTGCTTCCTACTCCAAGATCCGAGACACCGCCCTCATAGCTAGGGACCTCCTGGTACCCCCCTGATGATTGATGTAAGCCACCGATGTAATGTTGTCGGTCTGGAATCTGAACGTCCCTAGAAGAGGCCATGCCTCCAGAGCATTGTAGATTGCTCGGAGTTGCAGATTATTTATCAGAAGGATAATTTTCCTTGTGCCATCCTGGCACCCCAAACAGCTCCCCATTCTGCCAGACTCGCGTCCGTGGTCACAATCTCCCCGAACTGTCTCAAGAAGGATGTCCCCATGGACAGTTGCTCCGGACAGATCCACCAAGAGAGGGAGATCCTAGTCTGGGCATCCATGGATATCTGCTGTGATAGATCTGAATGATCGCCGTTCCACTGTCTCAACATGCACAATTAAAGAGGTCTGAGATGGATACTGGCGAATGGAATGACGTCTATGCTGGAAACCCCGAGTCCAATCACCTCCATACACTGAGCCACCGATGGGCTTGAGGAGGACTGAAGGGCAAGACAAGAGGACGCAATCTTCCTGTGTCGATGGTCTGTGAGAAATATTTTCATGGACATAGAGTCTATTATCGTGGAGTAAAAGACGAAGAGCCCTTGAATGATCCTCTGCTAGACTGAGCGACAGCGCCTGGACTAGGATGTCGTCCAGATAGGGCGCCACAGCAATGCCTCTGGCTCTGGCCATCGCTAGTAGCGCCTCCTAGAACCTTTGTGAAGACTCTCAGGGCCGTCGCCAGATCAAAGGGAAGGGCCACAAACTGGAAGTGTTGGTCTAGAAACGCAAATCTCAGGAACTTGAAGTGGTCCCTGTGGATTGGCACATGAAGGTAAGTGTCCTTCAAGTCTATGGTTGTCATGAACTGTTCCTCTTGAACTAGGGGCAGAAAAGATCTGATCGTTTCCAATTTGAATGATGGAACACTCAGAAACTTGTTTAAACACTTTAGGTCCAGAATCGGGCGGAACATGCCCTCCTTTTTTGGAACCACAAAAAGATTTGAAAAGTACCCTAAACCCCTTTCTGCTTGGGGTACTGATACGATAACACCTAGAGAGGAGAGATCTCTCACACATTCTAGAAAGGCTTCTCTCTTTTCCAGTCTCTAAGAGAGGTTTGATAGGAGAAATCTGCCCCTGGGCGTGTTGGATCTGAACTCTATCTTGTAACCCTGGGCAACAATGTCAAGAACGTCCTGCAACCAGACTTCTGAGAAAAGAGATAATGTGCCCCCTACTTGGTTCGGAGATCGGTATGGGGCAAGCCTCTTCATGACGATTTTTTTCTCGGCTGGCTTATTGCTCTGCTTAGACTTGTTCCAAGAATGAGCTGGTTTCCAAGTTCCCTTGGACTGGTCCACTTTCGGGACAGGCTGCTGGCACTGGTCCGCACGAAAAAGAAAATTTATGCTTACCTGATAAATTTGTTTCTTTTTAGACACAATGAGTCCACGGATCATCATCCTTACTTATGGAATATTCATCTCCTGGTCAGCAGGAGGAGGCAAAGAGCACCACAGCAGAGCTGTTAAATAGCTCCTCCCTTCCTTCCCACTCCAGTCATTCGACCGAAGTTAGGAAGAGAAAGGAAAAGCCAAGGTGCACAGGTGTCTGAAGTTTATAAAACAAAAACAACCTGTCTAAAAGAACAGGGCGGACCGTGGACTCATTGTGTCTAAAAAGAAACAAATTTATCATCAGGTAAGAATAAATTTTCTTTTCTTTTTAAAGACACGATGAGTCCACGGATCATCATCCTTACTTCCTGGGATACAATACCCAAGCTAGAGTGCATGGATGATAAGGGAGGGACAAGACAGGGAACCTAAACAGAAGGCACCACTGCTTGAAGATCCTCAAAAGCAGCCTCAGTCGATACAAAAGGTATCAAATTTATAAAATTTAGAAAAAGTGTGAAGAGAAGACCAATTTGCAGCCTTGCAAATCTGTTCTACAGAAGCTTCATTTTTGAATGCCCCTGAGGAAGCAGCAGCCCTAGTGGAATGAGCCATAACTCTTTCAGGAGGCTGCTGTCCAGCAGTCTCATATGCAAAATGGATGATACTCTTCAGCCAAAAAGAAACAGAGGTAGCCGTAGCTTTCTGACCCTTACGTTTTCCAGAGAAAATTACAAACAGAAAAGACTGACGAAAAGTCCTTAGTCGCTTGTAAGTAAAATTTTAAAGCACGGACTACGTCCAAATTGTGCAGAAGATGTTCCTTCTGAGAAGAAGGATTAGGACACAAGGAAGGAACAACAATCTCCTGATTAATGTTCCTGTCTGAAACAACTTTAGGAAGAAACCCTAGTTTAGTATGTAAAACTACCTTATCTGAATGGAAAATAAGGTAAGGCAGATAACAGGTAAGGCTGAAGAAATAGCAACAAGAAATAAAACTTTCCAAGATAATAACTTAATATCTAAGGAATGCATAGGCTCAAACGGAGCCCCTTGAAGAACTTTAAGAACTAAATTCAGACTCCATGGAGGAGTAATTGGTTTGAACACAGGCCTGATCCTAACTAAGGCCTGACAAAAAGATTGTACATCTGGGAAATCTGCCAGACGTTTGTGCAACAAAATAGATAAGGCAGAGATCTGACCCTTTAGGGAACTTGTCGATAAACCCTTCTCCAAACCTTCTTGGAGAAAAGACAAAATTCTGGGAATCCTAACTCTACTCCATGAGTAGCCCTTGCATTCACACCAATAGAGATATTTACGCCATATTTTATGGTAAATCTTTCTAGTTACAGGCTTACGCGCCTGAATCAAGGTCTCTATGACCGAATCAGAAAACCCGCGCTTGGATAGGATTAAGTGTTTAATCTCCAAGCAGTCAGCTTCAGAGAAACTAGATTTGGGTGAAGGAAGGGCCCTTGAATGAGAAGGCCTCAACGGCAGTCTCCAAGGTGGCAGGGATGACATGTCCACCAGATCGGCATACCAAATCCTGCGAGGCCAAGCAGGGGCAATGAGGATCACTGATGCCTTCTCCTGTTTGATTTGAGCAATAACCCGATGAAGAAGTGCAAACAGGGAAATAGATATGCTAGGCTGAAGGACCAAGGACCTGCCAGAGCATCTATCAGTTCCGCCTGGGGATCCCTGGACCTCGACCCGTATCTCGGGAGCTTGGCATTCTGACGAGATGCCATGGGATCTAACTCTGGCCGACCCCATTTGAGAATCAGGTTGGAGAATACTTCCGGATGGAGTTCCCACTCTCCTGGATTCAGAGTCTGCCTGCTCAGAAAGTCCGCCTCCCAGTTGTCCAACCCTGGGATGTGTATCGCTGACAGATGGCAAGAATGGGCTTCCGCCCACTGGATTATCTTGGCTACCACGGTCATCGCTAAGGAACTCCTCGTTCCTCCCTGATGATTGATGTAAGCCACTGTTGTTATGTTGTCTGACTGGAATCTGATTAACTGAGCCAAAGCCAACTGAGGCTAGGCCAGAAGAGCATTGAAGATCGCTCTTAGTTCCAGGATGTTTATAGGAAGAACAGACTCTGCTTGAGTCCATACTCCCTGAGCCTTAAAAGGCTGGCGTCTGTTGTCACAATTACCCAGGAAGGTCTGTGAAATCAGGTTCCCTGGGATAGATGATCCAGAGATAACCACCATTGAAGAGAGTCCCTCATCTCCTGATCCAGGGTTATTCGAGGAGACAAATCTGCATAAACTCCATTCCACTGCCTGAGCATGTTTAACTGCAGAGGCCTGAGGTGAAACCGAGCAAACTGTATGATATTCATTGCCGCCACCATCAGTCCGATTACTTCCATGCACTGAGCCACTGACGGCCGAGGATTGGACTGAAGGACTCGACAGGTATCTAGAATCTTTGATTTTCTGACCTCTGTCAGAAAAATCCTCATAGATATAGAATCGATTAGAGTTCACAAGAAAGTCACCCTTGTTTTCAGGATTAAGGAACTCTTTTCCAGATTTACCTTCCACCCGTGAGTTCTCAGGAAGGATAGCACAATGTCGGTATGGGACCTTGCTTGTTGACAAGATGGCGTCTGGATTAGAATATCGTCCAGATAAGGTGCCACCGCAATGCCCCGTGGTCTTAGAACCGCCAGCAGAGACCCCAGAACCTTTGTGAAAATTCTGGGGGCCGTGGCCAAACCGAAGGGAAGAGCCACAAACTGAAAATGTTTGTCCAGAAAGGCAAACCTTAGGAACTTGTGATGATCTCTGTGGATAGGAATATGAAGATATGCATCCTTTAAATCCACTGTCTTCATAAAGTGACCCTCCTGGATCAATGGAAGAATGGTACGAATAGTTTCCATCTTGAATCATGGAACTCTGAGAAACTTGTTTAGACCCTTGAGGTCTAGGATAGGTCTGAAAGTTCCCTCCTTTTTGGGAACTACAAACAGATTTGAATAAAAATCCTGCCCGTGTTCCTGTACAGGAACGGGAAAAATTACTCCCAGGGATGAGAGGTCTCTTACACAATGTAAGAACGCCTCTCTTTTGATCTGGTCTGCAGATAAACTTGAGAAGAAATCTTCCTCGGGGAGGAAAATGTTTGAACTCCAGTTTGTATCCCTGAGACACTATTTCTATTGACAGCCTCAGCTATAGCAAACATCTTTTTGAAAATAGGAGAAGGAGAGAAGGGAATACCTGGTCTCTCCCATTCCTTAGAAACAATCTCCGAAGCTCGCTTAGGAACTGGAAAAACATCTGAGTAACATCTGAGTAAGTAAATATCTGTCCAATTTACTCAATTTCGCAGGAGAGACCACTACTGTGGAATCACAGTCATCTAAAGTAACCAAAACTTCCCTGAGTAACAGGAGGAGGTGTTCTAGTTTAAACCTTAAAGAGACAACCTCTGAATCAGTCAAAGGTAAGTAACTCCCTGAGTCTGAGATTTTGCCTTCCGATAGAACCTCTATACCCTCCATCTCAGTTCCCTGGGAGGGTACATCCGAGATTGCCACCATAGCATCAGAAACCTCACTGACCACAGGGTTGTCTTTCCTCTTACGCTTGCCTTGTAGCATAGGAAAAGCAGACAACGCATCAGAAATTGTGTAAGACATAAGCGCATATTTGTCTTTTAATGTAACTCCAGCAGGTGCTAGAGTAGAAGTACAGGGCACTGCTTGTGCGGGCGTTAAAGATTGGGACGCTTGGGGAGAAAGCTGCGGCATACTCTGAATCTCGTCATTAGACTCCTGAGAAGCATCCGCTTTTGAAAAATTTTGTTCTATAGATTAAAGCCCTCTCAATACATGAGGGACAAAATGGAACTGGTGGTTGCACATTGGCATCCAAACACATGGCGCAAGTAACATTTTGCACAGCTTCTAAATCCATATACGAGAACAGACAATAATGTAATAAGCAAAAATTTTAAAACTGAACTTTTGTACTGCATGTGAAAAAAGTGTTGCAAAATAAAAAGCTAAATTTTAAACAGAATACTTATAAATCCTGAATGTATAACAGGATACTGTGCCTTTAAATTCTAAATGCAAACTATTTTCCTGCTTTAAACAAAAATGTATCACTTTTAGATAAATAAAACGTTTTTAACCAACAGTCAGACACCTCTACGCCTCAGCAGCTCTGCTGAGCCGCCGACCGGTCTCACTGCAATGTCTCAGCGGTGCAGAAGATAAGGTCTCAGAGCGCTAACAACCGCTTGCTTGTTCAGCCTTGAAAAACAATGCGGTTCTAGAGCGATGTGAAAACGTCACTGTCCTACTAGTCTGAGAGCAGAGTTGCCCCACAGCTAAACCGGAATGTCTCGGGATACCAGACTAGATGAAACTGCGCAACGTAATCCTCTAAGGAAGTCTGAAGCGCGCAAAATGCTAGCCCCGCCCATCGTGGGCTTTAACATATACACAGCCCGACCGACTTTATTTTCAACAAAAAAGAACCGATAGTGACAAGCTTTACTCCCAGCCCCAGTGCCTGTACATAAGCTGCCATAAAAAAAACACCCTCCATACATAGACAGCCTGATGTCCCATGTCAAAGGCTCCATTTGCCTTATGAGTATTAAAGGTATAATTAAAGTGTCCACTTTCCTCTGAGTCTTTTGTAGTTATTCCACTGAATAAAAAGTCTGCACTTACCTTAATGCTGTCCGACAGCAGGACAGCCCAACAGGTTTAAGAGGTCCTCTCCCTCCTATAGCCCTGTGGAAAATGATAAGGCCTGAATTAGTACTTGCTTAGGCCATCAGGATAAGGGCAGCATAAATGTATGAGAGGCACAGTGAGAATGATGTCCCACCAGTTCCCATTGCTCTAAAGCCACCAAGAGCTCTACTGAAGAGACTGATATGGACTACGGCTACACCCTAGAACAAAGCAGCACAATCTTGCACTACTTTAAAAATAATAAACACTGAGATTGAAGAATCTAATCTAACACCTCACTTTACCTCTTCCTATCACTAACGTAGGCAAAGAGAATGACTAGAGTGGGAGGGAAGGGAGGAGCTATTTAACAGCTCTGCTGTGGTGCTCTTTGCCTCCTCCTGCTGACCAGGAGGTGAATATTCCATAAGTAAGGATGATGATCCGTGGACTCATCGTGTCTTTAAAAAGAAAAGGCAAAAAGTAGATCCTTTAGGCTTAGCCTTTATATTCTGCGGTAGGAAAGCTCCCTTGCCTCCCATACCCGTGGATATGATCAAATCCAATCCTGGACCAAAAGGAACCTTTCCTTGAAAAGGCAGGGACAACAGCCTCGACTTAGAGGTCATGTCCGCAGACCAAGACTTTAGCCACAGAGCCCTGCGAGCTAAAACGGAAAACCCTGACACCTTAGCGTTCAGGCAATAATTTGCATATGGGCATGACATATGAAAGAATTGGAGATCTTCAGCGCCTTAATCTTATACTGTATCTCGTTGATGGAAGTCTCCCCCTCGACCATTTCACACAGGGATTCACACCAATATGCTGCAGCACCCAGGACCGCAGCTTCACCCGCTGCCGGCTGAAAAACAACCCCCATGTGTTGTTTCTTAACATGTTTTCCAACTTTTTATCCATGGGCTCTTTAAACGACGAAGTATCCTCGAGGGGAATAGTTGTCCACTTCACGAGCATGGAGATAGCACCATCCACCTTAGGGACAGTACCCCACAGCTCCAGCTGAGAGTCCGGGTTGGGGAACAGCTTCTTAAAGGAAGAAGGGGAAAAGGAAGAACCTAATCGCTCCCATTCATTCTTAATAATATTTGCCATCTTAACAGGAACCGGGAAGGCCTGAGGCACCACCCTGTCCTCATACACCTTATCAAGCTTAGGAATCGCAGGTTCTTCTGGAAGTTTCGGTTCCGGAACCTCCAGAGTAGCAAGCACTTGTTTCACCAAAAAGCGCAAATTTTCCAGCCTAAACCTAAAGTCAGGCTCCTCCGCAGCTGAAGGTTTAGATGACACGGACTCCAAACCTTTAGGGGCCTCCTCCGAAGAATTGGAGTGGGCCTCGTCATCGTATAACGCCTCCGAAATTTCCATAGCCGTAGACAATCCCTGGGCCGGGCCGCCATGATACGCCCTACGCTTGCACTTAGCAGAACGTGGTAAGGCATGGATGACTTTCGATACCGCCGTTTGCAGTTGATCCGCAAAATCTGATGGCCAATGAATCTCTCCCGCAGGAGTAATGGTTGGACCCTGGGGTGCTGCATGTGCAATTGGAGATGAATGCAGGGAACGCACCTCACGGGACAGGGAACCCTCAGAGGTGGACGGCTCAGTAGTACTAGATATCAGTTTACTTTTAGATGTTGTAACTTTATTAAGGCATGTGAAACATAATTGAGCAGGCTGTTCTACCAGAACCTCCTCACAATGAACACAGGAATGAGATCTTGTTAAAGAGGGAGAACCCTCTAACATGTCAGAGTCCTCCATAGCTTGCGCTTTTATTACGGATTAGATAAACAGGCACCTTTATAAGCTCCAATGGCCGGGGCACTCACCACCTCCTATGACCCGGACTACAGAAACTGTTTCATCTCCTGCGCCGCTGATCAACAGAGGAAGATAGACAGCCACAACAGGTCACATTGAATGCATGGCAGGACCGCCCCTGCCTAAGGAGAAAACGCGGCAAAAAACAGTCGCGTCATACTCCTTTATTCACCTGAAAGTTCCACACATTGCCAGAGCCTCATCTCGCACATAACGCAGCAATGACACAATAAACAATATCATGTATAAACCCCCCCCTGTTCAATAATCCCCTTACTAGGAATATTAACCCTTGATTCTATAAAGATAAAAAGGAGTCACACTGTGACCCTGTCTTCCGTGTTATCATTATGTAATAAAAAATGAAACAATCTTACCAGAATCTACGCCGGGGAACAGGAACACCGCCCTTTAAGTGTGACAGGCTAGTAGCCTCGCTCCTGACATGGACTTGAGTGTAAAAAGCAGGCAGCGAAACTCGTCAATGCTGATTGCT